>NC_068276.1:62841758-63094258 GCF_025860055.1 Xyrauchen texanus | reverse complement strand
CTCAGGTTGTTTTTTTAAAAATAATGTTTGGGAATATTTTGTGAATATATTACAGGTGGTGTGACATCATCAGGTCACATGACCAGGACGTTAAATACATTTGAATGCTACTTATAATAATAATAAATAAATCATTAAGTGCCATTTTAATCACGTTTTGCCTCACTAGTTAATTTTAAATGGTGTGAAATATTGATTTATAATGTGCAAATACTCCATGTTAAAGAATAAGAGATCATTAAAGCTGCGTGCATGTTACTTCTCAAAAAATGCACTTATATAAATGAACAAACACTTCCTGAAATGTCACGTCAATGTCCCCATAGAAGAGTCGACCCGCTCATAGATATCACGAGAGCAAGAGGCGTGTTTGTGATCTGATCCCGCCTTTACATTAGTCGAATGTTAGTTCAACGGGTTAGTCAACGGCGTATATAAATAAACACTAAATGTAGATTTAGACAGAGGGAAACTAATACTTGGGTCCAGATCGAGTCGGGTTCATTTGTTTATGGTCTGAAGTGTTTTTCATGTTGTGCATTTAAATATATTTAACTGTATTGACAGACTCTCCGCCGCTGCTGTCCGGCAGTTTGAGTGTGGTGAGTAACACGAGATTTATGCATTGCTTTTGTTTTCTTTTGTTAATAAGTCATGAAGGCTGAAACGAACTGTAAACATCTACTTTTGTGTGTATATATATATATATATATATATATATATATATATATATATGAACTATTTGCAATAAACAAATTTTTTTTAATACATGTAATAAGTGACGAGACTTTTTTAGCCGTCTTGTTTCTTAAATTAGACTTTTTTGCCCATTTCTTCCATTGGGATTTCAAAAAGTCCTTCATGTAAGAGTTGTAAACCATGAACCAATCCAACATTTATTTAACGCAGAAATAAATAATTAAACCTGGGAAAAAGTCAAACGTACAAGACTGTGTGCTTAATGTCATGAGCAAAAGAGCTACAATCCCATAAAGCATTGCAAATCGCATAATTGAATAAAAATGATAGAAAAATATAAAACTATTGATTTAAAGTTGTTAATTTATAAGTACAGGAACAATATATTTCGATTTTACTGCAAAATATTGAGATATTTCCAAATAAATCAGTAGTTTGAGAGCGTGCATGGTCGCTGCGGAGCTCTTTTGGCGCACTTTGTTTGCTGCAGTGCTCTGATTGGTGGATTTTCCCCCTCAGCATTATGGGTAGTGTAGTTCTTCACCAGGAATTGTTCAGATGCTTTGTAATGCTGTGATTCCCCTCAGAGCTGGTTGGCTTTTATTCATGGCTTTCAAGTCTTTAAAGAAGGATTTCCCAATTCACTGTGAAGAAACTGAATTAGCAAAATACTTGCAGCACAAACATGGCTGTGAAAGTAACGGTTGCACTCAATATCTGAAACTTAAACTTTCTCTTTCTCACAGAGTGCTAGAGATGGTCAGGACTGGTCGTTTGCTAAATATCGCTATGATGCTTTTGGGCAGCGCATCCATATAAGGGAATTTGGACAACATGACAACAAATCATTCCATCTGAATATGCTGTTCCTCTTTCGGGAGGTAAAATAAAGTACACACACACACACACACACACGATGTGAAACCACACTGAGGAACTCACAACCCTCATGTTAAGAGCACAAACACAGCTCGTGTTCAAACCCAAATCTTCCCGAGAGGAAGAGAAACTGTCCAGAAACAGACATGGACCCGAGAAACATGAGATGGCATTTCAACATGTCCGCTGAACCCCTGTGACATGTGATGAAAGTAATGTTCTAATGTTTCAGTGAATATAAATAATGCATTTAATGATCGTTTGTCATCAGCGTGTGGTTTACAGCATCAACATGAGGAACAAGACGTGCCAGAAGAATCCTCTCCAAACGGCTTTCCATCCGTTAATGATTCCACGCAATGCCTCACTGCTGGGACAGGTGGTCCTGGGCGGCTCTTCAGGGCCGGGCGAAGGTCTGCTGGTCAACACCTGGACCGGAGTCATACCTGAGACTCAAGGTGAAGTCACGTCCCTTTTGTAGATACACAATCAGGTGTTTCCTTCATCAACACATGCAGAGAGATTGTCTGAGGTCACTAAACCGGTCTACGGGTTTCCATTTCGGACCAAAGAATGGAATGGAGTGTTTTCCCAGATGTGCGTGATTGTCATTTTATATAAAACCAAGATGGCGGCTTTCCATTCGTATGTCAGGTATTATATGGGGTGCAGAATATAAATAATACAAAAACTAGTCCAGTTTTGTCAGACTAGCAAGAACAAACCTCGCCAGATTTATGTAAATGTAAACATAAAAATTCTAATTGTTGTAAATTGGGTTAAAACTATTTATTGGAATAAAATTCCTTGACTTGGTTCACGTACGGTAACACACACACAAAATGGACCGTTTTCTTTACATTTCATTGGTTTTATTTCACTTTGTTACACCGCTTGTGTTCACATTATTCGGCAATTAATGGGCGGGGCTACATAAAAGACAGTGCTTGTCCAATCATTACATAAGCACGTATGTCTTCAAACATAAACACACCCCCTTTGACATCCCAGGCAACTTTTGAACCATTCTTGACTCCATATGAACATCGGGAAAATATTATGACAACGTGTTTTGGAACGTTCACATTAACACACACACACACACACACACACACACACACACACACACACCATTGTTGTATAAGGACAGGTCAATAAAGCCTACAATCAATAAGTTCCAAAAATAAGGTCAAAACCTGTTCTAGATGCTAGAAATCATGTTTAACAAAAAATATACATTCATAATGAGATTTATATACATTTTAATGGGCCGGTCATTTTTGACCGGGAAGACTACAATTGAGACTTTCTGCCATATTTTGTTTCTTGCGCCGTTGCTGTTGTGTCACATGATGTTTGATTAAAGTGCATCTCTCTCATTAATGCGACTGTTGAATGTCATTGTGGTTTGTTTGTTGATGATAATAACGATGCATACATGTTAATCATTAACTAAATTAAAAGTTTGTACTACAAGCGTTGATCAAGTGATGCGGTGTTGAAGACATGTAACTAGTGTAATTGCATTGAAAGTTTCCTCAGTCTCATTGTTTCTTGCATGTTTTTAAGTATTGAGTGTACAGTTGTTATTTTAGGCGATTAAATATTAGTAAATGCCCTTTATTTATTCACAGGTAAATACATGGCAACAGTGACAGAGTTTGGCTGCATCCCGGTGTCAGTTATATACTATACAACACAGATGGGATGGGTGGTCACGAGGTGGGCGTCTCTATAGTAATAATATGGATTAATCACTGCAATGTGCATATGAAGGCAATGTGTAATATTAATAACTGTTGTGTTCAGCTATTTTAATGCAGTAAAAGGGATTGAAGACCCCGATCAGCTCAACCCTCCGTCATTCTGCACTGACGCACAAACAGAAGAGACGATGCTCAACTTCTACAGTGGCTTTTTCTGAGAAACATGTTTTAAATGGGATTTTAACCATTTTGAAGCAATCCACATTTTCTGAATGATTACTTTTAAAAACGCGCTTTAATGATAAGTTTAAAAAACTTGCACTTATTTGATTTGGGCCGTTGTCTTGGGCCTGTTTCACAGCTGTACTTGCATTCGCTCTATAAAAACAGCTCAATCGATGTCAAATGTTTGACGGCTACGGTAGTTTCCGCTACATAGAAGCACTTTAATCAAATGTGAAGGAAAAATAAAGGATTTTTTAAAACTTCACACATAGTATGATTTTGTTTTTTAAAGCTGGAGTGTGTAAATCTTAAACCCCAGCTTGAGACAACGATACAATATAGCTGCAAGCAGTGATGACGAGCCCAAGCACCATGGGTCCAGTTCCACCCGGTGGCTTTTGGAAACGTGCATGATGGAAACATGCATTTGGTCACATAAACAAGACACCACGTTTAACTTCTGCTCTGACATAATGGTTAATAACTTTGAAATATGTAATTAAGGCAAGTTTTGGAATACCCTTGAACATCTATTGTTGCCAGCTGGCGACCCCATGACCGTGACCCACCATAGCTACATTCATGTCAAATACATTTACATTTATCCAAAGTGACTTACAGAGCACTTATTACAGGGACAATCCCCCCGGAGCAACCTGGAGTTAAGTGTCTTACTCAAGGACACAATGGTGGTGACTGTGGAGATCAAACCAGCAACCTCCTGATTACCAGTTCTGTGCTTTAGCCCACTACACCACCACCACTCACACATATTAAGAATCCCTTCACTGTTTTACAGCAGCGGTGTCTTGACATTATTGTTAACAATTTTGGTTTTGTTAACTATTTGGGTAAATGAAAGCAGACTATTTCAAAGTCTGTTGTAAGAAACACACTTCCTGCTGCCAGGTGGTGGCGCTATGAACGTGGCACAAATAGTCACATCCATATGATTAGCCCCCAAGACTAAACATACATCTCAATTTTGATATAAGTTACACTTTGCACACAAAAGATATGACACACTTCCTGTTTCCCATTT
Source organism: Xyrauchen texanus (assembly GCF_025860055.1). NCBI lineage: Eukaryota > Metazoa > Chordata > Actinopteri > Cypriniformes > Catostomidae > Xyrauchen > Xyrauchen texanus. The sequence continues at coordinate 63,089,707 of NC_068276.1, read as the reverse complement.
TTCACTATTAATTGAATGCCTCGCCATGGCAACACCGTTCGAAATATCAAAATTCTGTTCATAATTTAGGATCTTCAATATCTTTGCATAATATTTTCTAAATGTAACATTCTCATAAATTCGCTAGGATGAGTATTTAAAAGTTCAGAGTTTGCAATATTAAAAAAATCCAACATGGACAACTTCCTGTTGGGTGGAGCTAATAACTGTATTTATGTAAGTTGTCTGGCTTATATATGAAACAATTTTGGTGACTGTAGCTAAAAGTGGGGGTGCTATAGAGCCCTCTTACATGCCCATTTTAAAGGGGGTGCTACAGAGCCCCCTGCAACTTTGCCCAACCCTAATGGAAATGGATCTGATGTGTGTGCAAAATGTCAAGAGTTTTCACGCATGCAAGTACACTAAAAGTACAGAAAAGAATAATAATCCTGAGAAGAATAGGGCCGTGCCCTGATAAGCCATTTGAAGTGTAAACTTCCAAACAATCAAAACGTTGAAGCGTATGGTGCAGAAATCACACATGACATTTTTGGACCATAGATTTAAAATACTAAATGTATTAAAACTGATTCAGACACTGAAAGACACCAAACATTCGTTGTACACCTTTATTGCTGTTTCCACACTAGTTTGTTTGTACATTTGTTTTAAGATTAATGCATTTTAAAGTCATAAAATTCCATCAAATTGAATTGATCATCTTTAATTTAATATATAAATTAATTTAGTTAAACATCACACATTTTAAATTGATGGAATTTTGTTCTGAAATTGAAATGTGTAAATCTTAAATATATATTGTTTTGATGCATAAACTATTAAACATTGCATAATTTGAAACAATCCATCAAAATGTAAATCATAATACTGAAGATCAGAAAATAAACAGTCAGAAAATATTAGCAAAAGGCGTCTTTACATGTAGGGAAATGTTTTGCTCCCAGTATCGGCAGTAAGTCCGGACACATTAAATGTTCTCAGGTCAATTGAGACGCATAAATGTTGTATTTCAGTTTCTCCGAGAGGATTTAATGATAATACAGATGAGTTCTGCAGGGTTGGCACTTAATTAGCTGGTTCTAATAAAGCGTCAATATTTGAAATGAGTAATCGGTGCAAATCAACACTGGATTACTGATTTTTAACATATATGAAACAAACTCTAATGGGTCTTTTCCACCGCAGCTCGACTCGACTTTGGGCTTTTCCAGTGCGGATAGTTCCTGGAACTTTCTTTAGTACCACCTCAGTCGAGGTTCCAAGCGAGCCGAGCCGATACTACATTTGACGTCAAAACCTGCAGATCACTGATTGGTCAGAGAGAATCGTCACTAGCAGCGTCACTGGATTTCCGACACGTCGATGGGAGAGAGAGCCCTGGACTGACGTTGATCCATGATGGAGGATGGGAGGTTTTGTTACGTTAACTCTATATTCTGCTTGAAAGCTTCACTTTATTTAGTTGAGCAGCTACTGGAAGCTTCTAAAACAACCAATTTAACTGTTACACTTGTGTAAAATCACCATCAACAACTGCTTTATGCAGCACAATGAGCTAGCAGCTAACAGCTAGCGCTCGTGTTATTGTTTTGGTCAGTTTGTGTTGTGTTTAAGATGATGTCACGGCAGTAGAGGCGGCGTAAATATGACGATCAGCCAATAATCCCGCCCATGTTAAGGCAGCACTAAACTGCAGTGGAAACGCAAGCTCAGAAAAGTAAGTCGAGTCGAACCGTAACGTGCCGTGGAAAAGTGCCAAAAGTGCCTCACTACAGTGTGTACCAGCGGATTTACAACAACAACAACAATTTGTATATAATATTTTTCTTGCCCCAATGACATTTTTTTTTGCATTGTTTTAGGAAGCAATTCAACAAATTTTAGTATTTTATTGCTTAAAACAGGAAACAAAAAAGGGTGAGAAAAATAATTCAAGAAATCTATGAAAATAAGTTTGTTTTTATGCAATTAAATTACACAAATATAAAGTTTAGCTTGTTTTTTACTAAAAAACAAGAAAACATACTATGAATTTAGCAGTACACGTCTAATTTTAGGATAAATAAATAACTACATATTTGAAGTTTAAGTTATTATGCATTAGTAATGCTTTTATTGCATGCCACAAAACCTGTACTGCAATCTGAAAATGGATTTTGATAAAGTGTGCATGTTGTTCCTCATCAAACCTTGACAAAAGCAGCAGACGGGAATGTGGTGAAATCTGACGGTACACGAGCACCAGGCTGCTGAGACGCGACGTGTCTTCTCCGCCTGTGAGCAGAGGTCAAAGGTTACAATCTTGACCGTGTTCAGCGTAGTCCCTCAAACACATGTTTAAAATGATACTCTTTTTGGATTGTGTAACATACTTCCTGTCCGTTTTGTGCTTGTTATTCTTCTATCAGTAAACCAGCACGACTTGAAGTGTAAACAGTAAAGAGGTGTAAGTGTGTTTACATGTTGACAGACCTTCAGTCTGTAGTTTTCACCCTTGAGGTGTTTGATGGCGAGTCGCTGAAGCTCGATCTGTTGTTTGACAAGAGGAGAGTCCACAACCTGAAGCACACCTGAAACTGGTTTCAGACCTTGATTTTGAGCGATGTCTTCAGTTCTTTGATGACAGTTTCTCGTTCTTCAAGTTTATTGCCCAAAGCTTCTGCATCACAGCTGATGAACGGATCTCCACTGGAGGACGCTAGAGACACACACACACACACACACACACACACACACACTTGAATTCTTACAGTTAGTCTGTAGTCATTATAATGAGCTTCATATCAAACCAATAGCAGTCTGTGGACCTCATTTACATGTGCATGTGTTTGTACCGGCACTGAGGTTTCTCTGAGTCATTCTCTCCTTCCTGCATCTTGCCATCTTGCTCATGGTTGCTATGACAGCACTGCACGACTTACGCAAACAATCATATGGATTCATTACATGAGACCCGTAAACCTGTAATCACACACACACACACACACACACACACACACACACAAAAACAGAGACACACACACACAGACAGAGACACACACACACAGACAGAGACACACACACACAGACAGAGACACACACACACATAACAAAGTATTTACAAAAACTAAAATGTAAATTACGGATATAAAAATTATTTGAGAAGTGAAATAAGGAATAAATACAAAACAAAAGCAAAACACAGAAAAAACAATTAAATAAACATTGTGTATGTAAATATAGTCAACAAGTACTGTGAGACACAAAACAGAATAGACATGTGTCTATAAAGTCATATATTATTGTTGCATGTTGTGACGTGCTGTTGTGTACATGCGTGTGTGTGTGTGTACGGTGTTACGTGCTGTTGTGTACATGCGTGTGTGTGTGTGTGTGTGTACGGTGTTACGTGCTGTTGTGTACATGCGTGTGTGTGTGTGTACGGTGTTACGTGCTGTTGTGTACATGCGTGTGTGCGTACGGTGTTACGTGCTGTTGTGTACATGCGTGTGTGCGTACGGTGTTACGTGCTGTTGTGTACATGCGTGTGTGCGTACGGTGTTACGTGCTGTTGTGTACATGCGTGTGTGCGTACGGTGTTACGTGCTGTTGTGTACATGCGTGTGTGCGTACGGTGTTACGTGCTGTTGTGTACATGCGTGTGTGCGTACGGTGTTACGTGCTGTTGTGTACATGCGTGTGTGCGTACGGTGTTACGTGCTGTTGTGGACATGCGTGCGTACGGTGTTACGTGCTGTTGTGTACATGCGTGCGTGTGTGCGTACGGTGTTACGTGCTGTTGTGTACATGCGTGCGTGTGTGCGTACGGTGTTACGTGCTGTTGTGTACATGCGTGCGTGTGTGCGTACGGTGTTACGTGCTGTTGTGTACATGTGTGTGTGCGTACGGTGTTACGTGCTGTTGTGTACATGCGTGTGTGTGTACGGTGTTACGTGCTGTTGTGTACGTGTGTGTGCGTACGGTGTTACGTGCTGTTGTGTACATGTTGTGTGTGTGTGTGTGGTGTTACATACTGTTGTGTACATGTTGTGTGTGTGGTGTTACGTGCTGTTGTGTACATGTTGTGTGTGTGTGGTGTTACATACTGTTGTGTACATGTTGTGTGTGTATGGTGTTACATACTGTTGTGTACATGTTGTGTGTGTATGGTGTTACATACTGTTGTGTACATGTTGTGTGTGTGGTGTTACATACTGTTGTGTACATGTTGTGTGTGTGGTGTTACGTGCTGTTGTGTACATGTGTGTGTGGTGTTACATACTGTTGTGTACATGTTGTGTGTGTGGTGTTACATACTGTTGTGTGTGGTGTTACATACTGTTGTGTGTGGTGTTACATACTGTTGTGTACATGTACACACACACACACACACACTACATGTTGTGTGTGTGGTGTTACATACTGTTGTGTGTGTGGTGTTACATACTGTTGTGTACATGTTGTGTGTGTGGTGTTACATACTGTTGTGTACATGTTGTGTGTATGGTGTTACATACTGTTGTGTACATATTGTGTGTGTGGTGTTACATACTGTTGTGTACATGTTGTGTGTGTATGGTGTTACGTGCTGTTGTGTACACGTTGTGTGTGTATGGTGTTACATACTGTTGTGTACATGTTGTGTGTGTGTGGTGTTAAGTGCTGTTGTGTACATGTTGTGTGTGTGGTGTTACGTGCTGTTGTGTACATGTTGTGTGTGTGGTGTTACATAATGTTGTGTGTGTGGTGTTACGTGCTGTTGTGTACATGTTGTGTGTGTGGTGTTACTTGCTGTTGTGTACATGTTGTGTGTATGGTGTTACGTGCTGTTGTGTACATGTTGTGTGTGTATGGTGTTACGTGCTGTTGTGTACATGTTGTGTGTGTATGGTGTTACATACTGTTGTGTACATGTTGTGTGTGTATGGTGTTACGTGCTGTTGTGTACATGTTGTGTGTGTATGGTGTTACATACTGTTGTGTACATGTTGTGTGTGTGTGGTGTTACGTGCTGTTGTGTACATGTTGTGTGTGTGGTGTTACGTGCTGTTGTGTACATGTTGTGTGTGTATGGTGTTACATACTGTTGTGTACATGTTGTGTGTGTGGTGTTACGTGCTGTTGTGTACATGTTGTGTGTGTGGTGTTACGTGCTGTTGTGTACATGTTGTGTGTGTATGGTGTTACATACTGTTGTGTACATGTTGTGTGTGTGGTGTTACGTGCTGTTGTGTACATGTTGTGTGTGTATGGTGTTACATACTGTTGTGTACATGTTGTGTGTGTGGTGTTACGTGCTGTTGTGTACATGTTGTGTGTGTATGGTGTTACATACTGTTGTGTACATGTTGTGTGTGTATGGTGTTACATACTGTTGTGTACATGTTGTGTGTGTATGGTGTCACATACTGTTGTGTACATGTTGTGTGTGTATGGTGTCACATACTGTTGTGTACATGTTGTGTGTGTATGGTGTCACATACTGTTGTGTACATGTTGTGTGTGTGGTGTTACGTGCTGTTGTGTACATGTTGTGTGTGTATGGTGTTACGTGCTGTTGTGTACATGTTGTGTGTGTATGGTGTTACATACTGTTGTGTACATGTTGTGTGTGTGGTGTTACGTGCTGTTGTGTACATGTTGTGTGTGTGGCGTTACGTGCTGTTGTGTACATGTTGTGTGTGTATGGTGTTACATACTGTTGTGTACATGTTGTGTGTGTGGTGTTACGTGCTGTTGTGTACATGTTGTGTGTGTATGGTGTTACATACTGTTGTGTACATGTTGTGTGTGTATGGTGTTACATGTGTATGTTGTGCATAGTATTGACTATTGCATATGTTGCTGTGTGCAAGTTGTGTTTATGTTGTGCATATGTTGCATTACGTATTGTGTGTATGTTGTGTTTTGAGTTGTGTACCTGCTCCACTGCTTGAAACATATTGTTTTCAACTTTCAGAGCTGCCAGTCCCTTTGCTCTGCAAGCGGCGCGATCTGTTGAGCACCTGCGGCTGTTACTTCCTGCAGCACTGCATCCACACATGTCAACTGCTTCCTGCAGTTCAACAGTGTGTCACTCACCTAAACAAGCACACACATCATCACACACCACTGGCCCATGTGCTACAAGTTCTGTTAAGTTTGGAGTGGTGTTCGGAAAATATCGATATCGAACACTCATACACGTGTCTCACGTTTTGTTTGGGAACAGTTTGAGAAAGCAATTTTTTGTATGGAGGCTAACTCACACCTCAGATGGGAAAGTGACTGCGGCAGGTGTCCCAGGTGCATCCGTTCCAGGCATCCTCCGGCGAATTTTCTTGCAGAATTGTCGTATATCACAGCAGGAAGTGTTCAGGTCCTTCAGCAGCACAGAAAGCTCCACCCCTTCCTGCCCCCTGCCTGCAGGAATGCCCGCAGATGGCCGACCTCTGACCCCATGCAGTCCAGAGCACTCCGAGTAAACTACACACCACAGAGAACAGCAGCTTTACTGTCGGACCTCTGTGTGTGTGTGTGTGTTCACCTTGATGTGGTCAGTGAGTTGTACAGTACAGTCTTCAGGTTGTTCCGACAGATGAACGCTGTACAGTTGCTGCAGGAGAACATGCAAACATTGAAAAAACACAGTTCACTGAACATTAGTGGGGTATGATGTCACTTTATATGTGGTAAATGGTAACATTTAAAAAATGTTACCATTTAAAAAAAAAAAAAAAACCTTATAATCAATAAATGGAGCAAATTTAAAGCATCTTGTGACAACTTTTCCCAATCAAAAAATGTGCATTTATTAATTCATGACTAAATTGAAAAAATATATGATATGTATTTGTGGGCCTGTCTCAGTAAATAATGCCATTCGATTAATTAATTGGTGTATAATGTAATTAAATAGATTAAAATGTATAATAGATTGACAGCTGTCGATTTAACGTGTAAAACATAATATGCTAAAAGTAATACTCCTCCCATCGGAGCGACTCCAGCATGAAGTAGCAGCTGTTTTCAGCAGGGGGCAGTAAGTGAACTCCAGCTGTACGGAGAACCACACTGACAGCAGACGGACACGTTCCAACAGCTGGACGCAGCACAAATCTGACGTTTCAAACTACGCTTATCTTGACAAGAGCGACCTATAACCGCTGTGCTTGCGACCCTCCAAACGTGTCTGTCGGATGCATGTGTACCATAAATCTAAAACAGACCGACAGGGTCAATTGCAAAATGGTTTTGATCAATGCTTTACTCGTCACAATAATGTAATGCATTTTAATTATCTGAATTATTGTATTGAATATATTTCTTATGTATACGTTTTTAAATATAATTATTTAATCATTATCATGATATTAACATATGCGATTAATTGCAATTAATCATGATATTTATATATGCGATTAATCGTGATATTTATATACTCAATTAGTTGCAATTAATCATGAGATTTATATATGCGATTAATCGTGATATTTATATACTCAATTAGTTGCAATTAATCATGATATTTATATATGCGATTAATCGTGATATTTATATACTCAATTAGTTGCAATTAATCATGATATTTATATATGCGATTAATCGTGATATTTATATACTCAATTAGTTGCAATTAATCATGATATTTATATATGCGATTAATCGTGATATTTATATACTCAATTAGTTGCAATTAATCGTGATATTTATATATGCGATTAATCGTGATATTTATATACTCAATTAGTTGCAATTAATCGTGATATTTATATATGCGATTAATCGTGATATCTATACATGCGATTAATCGTGCTATTTATATATGCGATTGATCATGTATTTATATATGCGGTTAATCATGGTATTTATATATGCGATTAATCGTGCTATTTAATGTTTTATTACACTCAGAAGTTTGAGAGAGAGAGACAGACACACACCCAAAGAAAGAGAGAGAGACACACACACACAGAGAGAGAGAGAGAGACACAGAGAGAGAGAGAGAGAGAGATAGGCGTTCAAGAGTGTTCAGAATATCCCTTTTATGCTCCACATCAAAGAGAAAGTCAAATGGGTTTAAAATGGCACGATAGTGAGTAAATGATGACTGAATTTGAATTGTTTGGGTGAACTAACACTTTTAATACAGAATGCTTTTGAACAAAGTCACAGAGCCTTTGAACTAAAATGCATCATATGAGAGTGACACTTCACATCTGCGGCTTTTGTTCTGCTTCAGCAATAGTGTGTTTCAGCAGCTGAACCAACGAACGCAACACCAAACTCAAGATATACAAATATAAATGATCACAACTGATCCCTGACTGTAAAGAGCACACACACACACACACACACACACGAGGAAGCACTTAAAGCATCATGTTAAGTCAGTTTACACTCTGGGACACCGCTGAGAGTGTTTTAGCACTCAGTTCCTCATTAGCATACAGAGACCGGCGGTTGAGTCGCTGAGAGACCAGGAGGTTGTACTGGAATATTCTGTGTATAGAAACGCACAGCAGCTCAACCAGCACAAGGGTGAATCTCATGAAGATGCCCAGCTATCACCAAACAAAAAAAAGGAAGAAAAATATGTTTTATTTCACTAAAAGAAAATTAAGCCAATTTTAAGACTTTTTGTTTTTGTTTGCATTGTGACATTATATTCATGAGAATTAAGCACATTTCGTGCCAGAATTAAATTTGAAACAATACATAAATTGTTCTGATCTGATAACAAAAGTTATGAAAGTGAACTCCAGCTGTACGGAGAACCACACTGACAGCAGACAGCACAAGATGAGGACACGTTCCAACAGCTGGACACAGCACAAATCTGACGTTTCAAACTACGCTTATCTTGACAAGAGCGACCTATAACCGCTGTGCTTGCGACCCTCCAAACGTGTCTGTCGGATGCATGTGTACCATAAATCTAAAACAGACCGACAGGGTCAATTGCAAAATGGTTTTGATCAATGCTTTACTCGTCACAATAATGTAATGCATTTTAATTATCTGAATTATTGTATTGAATATATTTCTTATGTATACGTTTTTAAATATAATTATTTAATCATTATCATGATATTAACATATGCGATTAATTGCAATTAATCATGATATTTATATATGCGATTAATCGTGATATTTATATACTCAATTAGTTGCAATTAATCATGAGATTTATATATGCGATTAATCGTGATATTTATATACTCAATTAGTTGCAATTAATCATGATATTTATATATGCGATTAATCGTGATATTTATATACTCAATTAGTTGCAATTAATCATGATATTTATATATGCGATTAATCGTGATATTTATATACTCAATTAGTTGCAATTAACCATGATATTTATATATGCGATTAATCGTGATATTTATATACTCAATTAGTTGCAATTAATCATGATATTTATACATGCGATTAATCGTGATATTTATATACTCAATTAGTTGCAATTAATCATGATATTTATATATGCGATTAATTGCGATTAATCGTGATATTTATATACTCAATTAGTTGCAATTAATCGTGATATTTATACATGCGATTAATCGTGATATTTATACATGCGGTTGATCGTGATATTTATACATGCGATTAATCGTGATATTTATACATGCGGTTAATCGTGATATTTATGCATGCGATTAATCGTGATATTTATACATGCGATTAATCGTGATATTTATACATCCGCTTAATCGTGACATTTATACATGCGATTAATCGTGATATTTGTACATGCGATTAATCGTGCTGTTTGTACATGCGGTTAATCGTGATATTTATACATGCGCTTAATCGTGATATTTATACATGCGCTTAATCGTGATATTTATACATGCGCTTAATCGTGATATTTATACATGCGATTAATCGTGATATTTATACATGCGATTAATCGTGATATGTATACATGCGATTAATCGTGCTATTTATACATGCGATTAATCGTGCTATTTATACATGCGATTAATCGTGCTATTTATACATGCGATTAATCGTGATATTTATACATGCGATTAATCGTGATATTTATACATGCGATTAATCGTGATATGTATACATACGATTAATCGTGCTATTTATACATGCGATTAATCGTGCTATTTATACATGCGATTAATCGTGCTATTTATACATGCGATTAATCGTGCTATTTATACATGCGATTAATCGTGCTATTTATATATTGCGATTAATCGTGCTATTTATATATTGCGATTAATCGTGCCGTTTATATATGCGATTTATCGTGCCGTTTATATATGCGGTTAATCCTGATGTTTATATATGCGATTAATCGTGATATTTATACATGCGATTAATCGTGATATTTATACATGCGATTAATCGTGCTATATATACATGCGATTAATCGTGCTATATATACATGCGATTAATCGTGCTATATATACATGCGATTAATCGTGCTATTTATACATGCGATTAATCGTGCTATTTATACATGCGATTAATCGTGCTGTTTATACATGCGATTAATCGTGCTGTTTATACATGCAATTAATCGTGCTATTTATACATGCGCTTAATCGCGTATTTATATGCGATTAACGCTATTTATATATTGCGATTAATCGTGCTATTTATATATTGCGATTAATCGTGCTATTTATATATGCGATTTATCGTGCTATTTATATATGCGGTTAATCATGATATTTATATATGCGATTAATCGTGATATTTATACATGCGATTAATCGTGCTATTTATATAGGCGATTTATCGTGCTATTTATATATGCGGTTAATCCTGATGTTTATACATGCAATTAATCGTGATATTTATATATGCGATTAATCATGCTATTTGTACATGCGATTAATCGTGCTGTTTGTACATGCGATTAATCGTGCTATTTATACATGCGATTAATCGTGCTGTTTGTACATGCGATTAATCGTGCTATTTATACATGCGATTAATCGTGTTATTTATACATGCGATTAATCGTGCTATTTATACATGCGATTAGTCGTGCTATTTATACATGCGATTAATCGTGCTATTTATACATGCGATTAGTCGTGCTATTTATACATGCGGTTAGTCGTGCTATTTATACATGCGATTAGTCGTGCTATTTATACATGCGATTAGTCGTGCTATTTATACATGCGATTAGTCGTGCTGCTTATACATGCGATTAGTCGTGCTATTTATACATGCGGTTAATCGTGATATTTATGCATGCGATTAATCGTGATATTTATACATGCGCTTAATCGTGATATTTATACATGCGCTTAATCGTGATATTTATACATGCGCTTAATCGTGATATTTATACATGCGATTAATCGTGCTATTTATACATGCGATTAATCGTGCTATTTATACATGAGATTAATCGTGCTATTTATACATGCGATTAATCGTGCTATTTATACATGCGATTAATCGTGTTGTTTATACATGCGATTAATCGTGTTGTTTATACATGCGATTAATCGTGCTGTTTATACATGCAATTAATCATGCTATTTATACATGCGCTTAATCGTGCTATTTATACATGCGATTAATCGTGCTATTTATATATTGCGATTAATCGTGCTATTTATATATTGCGATTAATCGTGCTATTTATATATGCGATTTATCGTGCTATTTATATATGCGGTTAATCCTGATGTTTATATATGCGGTTAATCATGATATTTATATATGCGATTAATCGTGCTATTTATACATGCGATTAATCGTGCTATTTATACATGCAATTAATCATGCTATTTATACATGCGATTAATCGTGCTATTTATACATGCGATTAATCGTGCTATTTATACATGCGATTAATCGTGCTATTTATACATGCGATTAACCGTGCTGTTTATACATGCGATTAACCGTTCTGTTTGTACATGCGATTAATCGTGCTGTTTGTACATGCGATTAATCGTGCTATTTATACATGCGATTAATCGTGCTATTTATACATGCAATTAATCATGCTATTTATACATGCGCTTAATCGTGCTATTTATACATGCGATTAATCGTGATATTTATATATTGCGATTAATCCTGCTATTTATATATTGCGATTAATCGTGCTATTTATATATGCGATTTATCGTGCTATTTATATATGCGGTTAATCCTGATGTTTATATATGCGGTTAATCATGATATTTATATATGCGTTTAGTCGTGATATTTATATATGCGATTAATCATGATATTTATATATGCGGTTAATCGTGCTATTTATATATGCGGTTAATCATGATATTTATATATGCGATTAATCGTGATATTTATATATGCGGTTAATCGTGCTATTTTTATATATGGGATTAATTGTAATTAGTCGTGCCATTTACATATGCGATTAATCCTGATATTTATAGATGCGATTAATCATATTTATATATGCGATTGATCGTATCGCGATATTTACGTATGCGATTACTTTCGATTAATCATGATATTTTTATATGCAGTTGAACATGATTTATTTATGCGATTGACTGCGATTAATCATGATATTTATATATTCGATTAATCGTGATATTTTTATATATGCGATTAATCATGATGTTTATGTATGCGGTTAATCGTGAGAATTATATATTCGGTTAATCGTGAGAATTATATATTCGGTTAATCATGATATTTTTATATAGTGATTAATTGCAATTAGTCGTGCCATTTAAATATTAATCGAAAATATTCGATTAATCGTGACATTTTTATATATGCGATTAATTGCAATTAATCATGGCGTTTATGTGCTTAATCATGATAATTTATATATGCGATTAATTGCAATTAGTCGTGCCGTTTATATATGTGCTTTTAATTAATCTGCATATTGTGTAATTAATTTAATTAAAAAGACTCGATTGACAGCCCTAGTCAATATATAATATAATACAGTAGCAAAACAACACAACTAAATACATGATATTAAGTCTCCAACATGACAGAACAATGTGTTTGTACCAGGGAGTATTTAATGGCTTTAGTGAGCAGCTCCACTTGAACCATCTCATCCAGCTGATCTTTATGAAGCAAATCAATGAGGAAGTCCAGAGAACGCTCATGAACACTCATCTCTGAATACACAGTCCCCATCCGCTTATACACCTCAACACTGCACTGACTCAGAGCTCTGAGAGAGAGAGACACACACACACCCAAAGAAAGATAGAGAGACACACACACACAGAGAGAGAGAGAGACACACAGAGAGAGAGAGGCGTTCAAGAGTGTTCAGAATATCCCTTTTATGCTCCACATCAAAGAGAAAGTCAAATGGGTTTAAAATGGCACGATAGTGAGTAAATGATGACTGAATTTGAATTGTTTGGGTGAACTAACACTTTTAATACAGAATGCTTTTGAACAAAGTCACAGAGCCTTTGAACTAAAATGCATCATATGAGAGTGACACTTCACATCTGCGGCTTTTGTTCTGCTTCAGCAATAGTGTGTTTCAGCAGCTGAACCAACGAACGCAACACCAAACTCAAGATATACAAATATAAATGATCACAACTGATCCCTGAGTGTAAAGAGCACACACACACACACACACACGAGGAAGCACTTAAAGCATCATGTTAAGTCAGTTTACATTCTGGGACACCGCTGTGAGTGTTTTAGCACTCAGTTCCTCATTAGCATAGAGAGACCGGCGGTTGAGTCGCTGAGAGACCAGGAGGTTGTACTGGAATATTCTGTGTATAGAAACGCACAGCAGCTCAACCAGCACAAGGGTGAATCTCATGAAGATGCCCAGCTATCACCAAACAAAAAAAAGGAAGAAAAATATGTTTTATTTCACTAAAAGAAAATTAAGCCAATTTTAAGACTTTTTGTTTTTGTTTTTGTTTGCATTGTGACATTATATTCATGAGAATTAAGCACATTTCATGCCAGAATTAAATTTGAAACAATACATAAATTGTTCTGATCTGATAACAAAAGTTATGAGTTACTATAATCCCATTAGTGAATTACGATTTGTTTCCTTTTCTGCCAAGTGTGCTCGTGTACACAAGGAATTGCACACAGAACATTCCAGTGAGACACAGAATATAAAACGAGCTAAGAGTATAAATAGACAAAAATAAAAATATATATTTACAAGTTAAGGGCATGTAAAGTTATTTCATTAAATATGAGTGAATTTATATATATATCCATGGCATATTTATACATTATTGCACTATGGGAGTCCTGAAGGCAGTTAATTGTTCTTGTGCTAAATGGCCTGAGGGTAAAAACTGTTCTTGTGCCCAGATGTCCTGGCGCTGAGTGCTCAGTAGCACCGGCCAGAGGGCAACAGTTCAAAACGTTCAAAACATTCAAAAAAAATTCCACCTACACGTTTCCTCACTCTGGAGACATACATGTGGGGGACTGGAATGATGGTGGAGCGTTTGAAGCAGTAGGGAACTTCACACTGCTCCAGTGAACTATTGAAGATCTGTGTGAAGATGGGGGCCAGTTAGTCAGCTCAGACTTTCAGACAGGCAGGTGAGACATCGTCTGGGCCTGAAGCTTTCCTTGTCTTTTGTTTCTGAAAGACCTGGCACACATCCTCCTCACAGACCATACGTGCAGGTGAGACGAGGGGGGTTCCAGGAGGTGTTATGGTGTGTGTGCGTGTGAGAAGAGAAGATCAGAGCGGGGGTGATGAATATTCGGCAGTGGAGTCATAAAGCCGCGTTGACGAAACTTCACAAGAGTGCCGGCATGTTTCCCTCGCTTGAGTCTCTTGGGGCACTTGTAGAACACCACTGCGCCTCCAACTAAGATGTCTAATAAAACATCTGAATAATCAAACACCGGCATAAAATGATCAGGTATGCTCTGCCGAATAATTCAGCAGTTCATCCCTGGTGAATCCGATTGGGAGTGACAAAAAAACATGACAAATAAACAAAAGTAACAAAAATGCAACAGATCTCCACGCAGTGAAAGGATCTCGCTGCTGAACTTCATCACTGTGCTACTCAACCCTTTTTTAATATTGAGTGTTTTAGAAAGTAAATGTAAAATGTGATTACTTTTTTGACAAGGTAATTATTCATCCGATTACCATTACCATCAGAGAAGTTTAAGTGGATTACTTCATTAAGCAAATGACCCAAAACTGATCCTCTTATTATAACATTTCAATGAATGACCCCACATTCTTCCTTTTACTGTCTTTACAAATACAATAACATCCAGATTCTGAAATGTTTTTAATATGGTATATTTTAAAAAGTATAGCACTAAAAATATCCAACTTTGAATGTGTAACAGGTACTCTGTGCACGCCAAACAAGGGAAAACAAATGCAAATTGAACTCATCGTCGTATTTAACTGTAATGGGTCTGTGAAAATTAAACACGTTTTTCCAGTTGATTTCGCTTCATCTCTAATGTGGAGTGCAGTAGCAATGTACCTACAGTCCATATTTGTGCAGTGTGGCCTGCAGCAGAGTCAGAGAATAAACCAGACCGGACGCAAAACTCCTCGCAGTCCGGCGCGCTCCACCGAACCGCCGTTCAGATCGAACTTCTCCTTGTTTACTGATCAACTCCACCTGACAACACATCATCATCTTTATTAGTAATCATTCAGTTAACAAGTTAACTCCACAAACAAGTGCCCTAATTATTATGCATGTTCAAGCCACAATGTCATTGTGCACAATTTGCAATGAACATATTTTCCAGAAATAAAGTTGCACCTGGTCAAAATGACATTGTGTTTAAAAATAGACAACATTTAAACAAAAAAAGCAAGATGAAGATTTACTTTGATAGTAGTGATGAATTGTTATTAGCTAACTTTTTATGCATTCTAAATTGATTCAAGCTATTTTCAAGTTATTATACTCAAAAACACACACACACACCTTTCAATATACCTTTAAAAGGTTAAAGTGTGTGTGTGTGCAAGGCTATTCGTACTTTAGCATAGGCTTTATTCTCTGCAAACTTGATCTTGAAGTCGAAGAGTTCAGTCGCCGGCTGCTGCAGCTGTTCGGCCGTGCTGCTCTGCTGATTAGTCAGCTCACGGTTCACTTCCTGTTTATGCAGAAGAGAAAAGAAACATTTAAAAAAAAACAAACAGTGAAAAGGTCCATTTGCTCGCGCAGTTCCAGCTCTGTCTCGCGAGCCTTCTCCTGCAGCTCGTCATTCATCTCGTTCATCGCTTCTTAAGCAATGCAACAGAGGTCAAGGTTTAAAGCCACTGTGCAGAGAATGAAGAATAAGGCTAGTGAGCTGCCTTGATATCTATTGCGTACAAAGGCTGCTAGCTTCCCTACCAAGACGGATCCTCGTAAATGACTGATTTTAAAGGCTGAAATTGGGTGCATAATCAGGGTTCCCACTCTTTTCAAGGCACAATTTTCAAACACATTGTGTGTGCCCAACAAGAGAAACATTCAAACAAAAAACAAACCACATACATCCATTTAAATCACGCTTTTATTTTGGCGTTTTGTGTATTTTTGACATTAGTTTCTCACCTCTGGTTAAGCAGTTCCCTACATGGCCCAGTGTGATTATTAATGTAATATATCGCCTGTACTAGAGGTCGTGGTACAGGCAGATAGTTTGAGTGTGTGCTTTGCATCATTTTATCAGTTTGTGTGTTCTTTGGGAATTGAACACATGATCTTGGCATTGCTAGAGCTTACAGGAAAAATCTTTCCATACAATGACGGCATGGACGTAGATGCTACACAAGTCCAAAATGAATAAAATCCCACATGCAGTTTATTGTGAAACACTCAAGGGATTCTTATTTTGAAGTCACAGGGATATGGCTCTGTTACATATATATATTTCACCCTGATGAGGTTTAATGAGGAAAGGAAGCATAATTATATCGCACACCTTTTTGAAACAGCATACGGATCAGGAGCACTTAAAACATTCCCTAGGTAGGCAGCTCACTAAGTTTTGACATAATTCACAAACACTCATTAAAAATGTATTTCAGAATATGTTGTGTGTGTGTGTGTGTGTGTGTGTGTGTGTGTATATATATATATATATATATGAGTAGTATGAGCCTCCACATGCTGTGAGTCTCCTAAGCAACCAAATTGGCCCAGTTGCTAGGGAGGGTAGTCACATGGGGTAACCAAATTGGCCCGGTTGCTAGGGAGGGTAGAGTCACATGGGGTAAACTCCTCGTGGTGGTGATTAGTGGTTCTCTCAATGGGGCGTGTGGTGAGTTGTGTGTGGATCGTGGAGAGTAGCATGAGACTCCACATGCTGTGAGTCTCCGCGGTGTCATGTGATAAGATGTTTGGATTGACGTCTCAGACGCGGACGCAACTGAGACTCGTCCTCTGCCACCCGGATTGAAGTGAGCAACCGTGCTACCACAAGGACCTACTAAGTAGTTTGAATTGGGCATTCCAAATTGGGGAGAAAGGGGATAAAATATCAAAATATCGTGGTGAAAATTGCCCCTGCAAAAAGTTCCTGTTGTCGCTCTCTGTGCCCACTAGTACATATCTCACTTATTTTTTTCAGATCCGACTTTTCTGATTTATTTTCATTCGTTTTGGATTTTCCATTTTTAACCAATTTTTACTTGTAAAATATCAACTAAATGACTTATAAAATTACTTCTTCCAAAAAGTTGAAAGTGCCTTATGTATTAATATTAGAAATGTACATGAATTACGAGCAGCAGTGAGCTAAATCAAAGTGATATATTAAAGCCATTATTAAACCTACAATCGTTACTACAATAAAAGCTGATGCTAATTTAATAAACACACCCCTATTACAATGTTGAGGACACTCAGGAGTTTTGGAATACCAACACAGTAAAATATGCAAATTCCGCGAGATTCCGTGTTTATAAGTAAATTCCGTTTTTATGTAAAGATTCTGTGATTCCGTCCGTATTTTCTGCAACGTGGAAACCACAGGGCCTTAGACATCGCTAACTGTCCCAGTTAAACCAAAGAGTTCAAAAATGTTGAGCTTTTATTTTGGCAGCAAATGCGCCACAGCGAAACAATGTTTAGAGTTTTTAAGAAAATGTACCTTTGAATGTCTTGGAGTTGTCTCTTCATATTAAGCACTGAGAACATTACACATTTAAACTTCAATGTTTTCATCTTTCAGAATGTTGTGGACGTTCTGTAAGTTACTTTATCTCAAAATAAGATGAAGGGAAATAAATGATATGAGCCTTTTAAATTGATTTGAATATGGTGCGCCACACACACACGCAATGTAAATGCAAAAATCTATTGATGCATTTTAAATTCATTTGAACATGTTCTCTGAAGCCACACACACGCACACGCACCTGTTCTTTGAGCTCATCTATGGTGGCTTCAGCATGGTTCATCTCCCCTGTAGTTTCTCTTTTTGTGCACGCAGTGTCTCCAGTTCTTCTTCTCCATCTGTTTTTGAAGCTTCACGTGTTCCTGCTTCTCAGACGATGACAAATCCCTCATCCTGAACGCAAACACACATATTCTTGTTTCTCCAATAGCTTGTTAGAAACAGCCCAAGCCGTCCTTACTAGTTCTGACGTGATGTTTTTGATTTAGAGGTTTGTGCGCATCTTTTGTGACAGTCCATATTTTTTATTTTTTGGGTTTTATTTTCTTTGAACTGTCACATTTGCGATCGTGCTTTATGGTCTAAATCAGCGCGGCTGGGATTTACTATGACCTCGTGCCTGTGGCCAAATCACAGCCGTGCTGATATAGTGCAATACAGCACGGCTGCGAGCATGATATTGTTAAAATATATTTTCATTGTTTATTATTTAATGACATTATTTGAAATGCTTCATGGGATTACAGGTCGTGCCCTCTTTACAGATGGTAAGTTCACAGTCTTGTACCTGTCTTTTTGCCCAATTTTCAAATACTTCCTTGCCTTAAAACATACGTTTGTTATGTTGTGATACACCTCGGAGCTGGTTGCTTGGGTACATGGAGCACAACTCTTATGGAGGATTTTAAGAACAACCTGAGCAAAAATTGAATGGGAAAAATACTTCTGGAACACAGGTGGCAGAAAAAGTGGGCGGGCACTGTTGCACTCCATTATGGATTTCCCTTAGAGGGTGATCAAAAATTAATCTATCTATCCATCCATCCATCCATCCATACATCAGTCAACCGTCCATCCATCCATCCATCCATCCATACATCAGTCAACCGTCCATCCATCCATCCATCCATACATCAGTCAACCGTCCATCCATCCATCCATCCATCCATCAGTCCACCGTCCGTATATCCATCAGTCCATCCATCCATCAGTCCACCGTTCATATATCCATCAGTCCGTCCATCAGTCCATCCATCAGTCCACCGTCCGTATATCCATCAGTCCGTCCATCCATCCATCCATCAGTCCATCCATCAGTCCACGTCCGTATATCCATCAGTCCATCCATCCATCAGTCCACCGTCCGTATATCCATCAGTCAGTCCATCAGTCCATCAGTCCGTCCATCAGTCCACCGTCCGTATATACATCAGTCCGTCCATCCATCCATCAACCGTCCATTCATCCATCAGTCATCCATCAGTCCACCTTCCGTATATACATCAGTCCGTCCATCCATCCATCCATCCATCAACCGTCCATCCATCCATCAGTCGTCCATCAGTCCACCGTCCGTATATCCATCAGTCCACCGTCCGTATATCCATCAGTCCACTGTCCATCAGTCAACCGTCTATCCATCCATCCATCCATCCATCTATCCATTCATCAGTCCGTCCATCCATCAGTCCACCGTCCGTATATCCATCCCTCCATCCATCCATCAGTCAACCGTCCATCCATCCATCCGTCCGTCAGTCCACCCATCCATCCGTCAGTCCATCAGTCCACCCGTCCATCAGTCCATCCATCCATCAGTCCATCCATCCATCAGTCCACAGTCCATCCATCAGTCCATCCATCAATCCATCAATCCATCAATCCATCAATCCATCCATCCGTCAACCGATCCGTCCATCAGTCCATCCATCCGTCCATCCATCAGTCCATCCATCCATCCATCCATCCATCCATCCATCCAGTCCATCCATCAGTCCATCCATCAGTCCATCCATCAGTCCATCCGTCCATCCATCCATCCATCCGTCCATCCATCAATCCATCAATCCAGTTTCAGCACCTTCTTGGCCTCTGAGTTGTTTCTGCAGTTCGTTCTGCTGCTCTTGCATCTTGTTCTTCCACTCCTGCAGCTGCTCCAGCTGAATCTTGTCTTTCTCCATCTCCTTCAGTTTGACGTTATCTTCTGAACGCTTCATCCTTTGAGTTTCCAACTTCTCCTCCAGATCCTTCACTTGACCACGCAGAGACTCCTCCTCCTACAGAGAGAGCATTACAAAATGTGATTTTGTGAAATTCAATCTAAAGGTCTGGGGAAAAAGGACTCATCGTTTTGACTCTTAGTAGCAAAGACTTCAGTATGAACAGCATTAAAAGGCACAGAAGAGCAACAGTGTGGCCGGTCACTCACCTTGTTAGTGGTCGCGGATGGGGTTGTGCTGAAGGTGTTGCAACCGGCGCTCCCAGTGCAGTCTGGGACGATGAGGTGGTCTCGCTCTCTGCTAACATGGATACTGAAAGCCCCGAACCACCAACAGAGGGACGACCCATCTGCAAAGAGAGAACAAGTGTGGTGAAATATATACGTGTTTTCTGGTGAATCTATAGGCTATAAAAAAACATAATTTGGTAAATATTGCATATAGAGCATTGTAACGGAGCCAAATCTCTGTTTTTCAAAATAAGAGTCCTCAGTGTATTTCTGGCTTGTTTTAAGTAAAAAGTTCCACGTTATGCACCAAATCTTCATTTCTCTGGTTATTATTGGGGTTTTGGTTGCACAATAAACTGCTTTTGGGATGTTATTTGTTTTGCAGCCTCAATGTCTATGCCCTTCATAGTAAGGAAAGAATTTGTAATTATTATTATATAGATCGATTTTTTAAAACTATTGGATGGTTAACCATTTATCAGCCTTTTCCACCACCATAGTTAACGTATCGGCAAAATCCACCATCGGTCACCTCTATACAATAATTCTGATGTCTGCTTTGCTATTCACGAATGCTCAAACTTTAGCAGGTTGACGTTGACGTGTTGTCAGGGGCGTGGCAAATGTTTCTTCTATGCTGCATGCTAGTCGTGCGCATTACATACTGCGTGCAAACAAGAGGGTGTTACAGCACCAAGATTATCAAGTGACATCTCGTTTTTAGCGTGTTAACTCGGTGTTTAAAAAAATAACACAATTAATCATGTCCCAGGACCGTAATGAGCAATATTTCTACCATTGGAGTAACTGAAGCAGGATGTAGCACCTTTTTTCAGCTGGGGGCAGTAAGCGAAACTCCAGCTGTATAGACAACACGCATCAAACCACACACAGGCTTCCTTGACACTTGTGACAGCACAAGATGAGGACGCATTCTTACGTTCAAGCACAGCTGGATGGAGCGCAACTCTGATTGCAGGGATCACAAGATGTGTTTTTCAATATATCATAAAACATCATCAACAATCAATAATAAAAACGGATTTAAAATTATTTAAAAAACAAAACAATTTTGACCGCACTGTGTGCTACAAAATGTTCATTTGTGCCAATTTTGGATCAAAGTTGGATTATTTTCTATTTGACATGCCATCTAAAAACGCATAGCTCCTGGTGAGACATTGCAAAACAGAGCGATTCGTGACGCAACGGCCAGACATCCATCTAAACATGTACGGCTGTAGCATCGGTGCTTTAAAGAAGGAAAATTTAAAGATGAAACTTTACAGAGACAGTTGTATTGAGCTGTTAGCACGCTAATTATCGCTCCAGCACATGCGCAGTGCTCACCAGACCCTTGAGAAGAGAAAACCCTCCACCCTCGGTTCTGATGTACAGTAGTTTCAGATCAGTTGTGATGGTGTAATAGCTCTGATCTTGGATCAGTTGTAGGATCAGAACCAGGTGGTACCAACTCAGGTGATTTTGGGGGAGATCTGGTACATACTATTATGAGAGAGGGGAGGGAACTGGAGATGGAAATGCGTCCGGGAGTGTTCCACTGTTACGCACAATAAACATTATGACACATTTAACCCAAGCTGCCTAACTGCCTCCATACAGAAACTATATGACTGTGCATTGAAAAATATAAAAGACAAGTCAAAGACAAAAGTGCAAGATCTGGAGGCCATGCATCAAAGTGAAAATGTATTTATGCATCAGATGCACATCAATGAGTTTGAAATGGAAAACTAGCATACTGTACAGTAAACGGATTATACTAGAATACTGATTACATTCATACTGTAATATTGTACCATACTAAATGAGCAAATAAATGAGCAAATAGCATGTAGTATGTTGTGCCGATAAGCACTGATGATACAGTGGTAACCATCACAATGGTTATTCCGTGTCAACTACTGGTAAAATAAATGCATAAACAAAGATGAAAGCCAAAAAGTCTCTGCATCAAATCTCTGGTACGCTTCTGCTACACGGCGACACGCTGCTCGCGATCCCAGTGTGAAGACTCGAACCTGTTAAAATGATACAGATCAACATTTACGGACCGATCCAGTATTATGTTGAGGGGGGACAAAATGACAATTTTAGCCTATGATTTCAGCAAAACTACAGTTCAAATGATAATAAATACCTTAGAAAGGTGTCAGCATCATTATTGTATTTTTACACATATAGGAAAGTCCATTACTAACATGAGTTGACTTAAGCACCCTTTGTTGCATTATATGACAATAGCGCGTGTCCAAAAATGTTGGGGAAAAAAAACAACATTATTGTGTTGTTTTGCAAAGTTTGAGTGCCTGTAACTCCAGAGATATTAAATATATCTTAATATCCTTTAAGATTCTGGTTTGAAACAAACTTTACTTTCTGCATCTCCATTTTTAAGGCATTTTTAAGGTTAAATCCCAGAGATATGGGGCTCTCAATGTGGCTCCATATGTAAAATTAGAGGTGGGAAAAGATATCGATATATCGTGAAATTTTGCAGGCCAAATATCGATATTATTATTTTCATTTTTTTCTTATTATGGTGATGGGAATTCAACAACAGTCCATTAGAAGGCGCCGTTATCATGCTTTACACATAATAACCCACCATTACTAAAATGTATTACAATTTTACATTAGTAACATTAGCTTATTATTATTATTTTGACAAAAATGTTAGCATCATATTGCTAAACTTTTAGTTGAAATCCATTTTATTTTAAGGTGTTTAGGCTACTAGGGAGGGACTTTTCCCACAAATCAATGGTAATTAGAAGGTCTTACTAAAGACAGCTGCTAGATTGTTTTATGCAAAAGGCTTTCTCTGGCGTCTTTAGCTAGTCAGACTAATTGTTAGACGAAGTCTTAAGTTAATGGCGATGTTGATGCAACCGGCCCCAGAAATAGTGGTAGTAAGCCGTTCCAAACATAGCGATAGATTAATGAATCATTTCCAGAGAGCTTTACCGCAGCGTTCAGGCTCACCTTGGTACTGCGGCGCACAGCAGTCTGAGGGAGGTGCGGTAAACAGGGTCAAGTTGAGGGGTTTGCCACAGGAAAGAGATTTTAACAGAGTTAGGGTTAGGTTGACAAAGAAACATACTGTGAAGATATGCAGGAATAAAACCGCTTAAAAAAAAAAGTCATCCCAAACCACAGAAGACAGCGATGTGAGCATGTCAGATGCATGTTATCTCTGAGCAAGACTCAAGGGTTCAGACAAGAGATGAAAAGATTCTGCCTTTCGATGATTTTCAATATGAATGTTGATATTCACTCTTTGTTCAGAGGATCATGGTTTTCACTCTCTCTTGGCTCTCAACGAAGGCGGTCGCATTTTCTCACCCTCTCCCTACCCTTATCTTCCCTGCTTTGCTCCTCTCGTCATATCTAGTCTACTGTCTTGTACTTGAGAGACTCTCTCAGCACTGCTCTTCAAACTAAGTCATCATGGATTTGATCAACTGGTCTCTCAACGCAATTGACACCATCTTCTCGACGAGAAGCTTGGGTTCGGGGGAACCTGTCTGCCCTGACGGAACGTTCGCAGCTGGCTACACGATGGACGCGTGGGAGAGGTGGCGGTCGTGTGTCTGGCGGCTCTTTCCGTGGAGGACGTTGAAGATATCTACCTATTCGGTACCATGATAACAGGTCTTCTGCTGATTGGATTAGGCATTGCCCTGGTTTATCGAGGAGTTAAGAAGACGGTGACAGCTGTCCAAAGCCTCACAAGGCTGCCCGTCATGATTGAAACAGTGGGCAGAGCTGTCTGCACTCAGACTGGGTCTATGAACCAAAATACGGATAACATCATGGAGAAGCTCACAGCTTTGCAAAGGCAAATGGATCGTTTCAGAGACCAAAATGGACCAGGAGAATAGCCGTGTAAATTAGAATGCGGCTACTCTCCTTAAGACCAAACAATCCCAATCTTATCTGTTTCGGCCACCCTCAACCAGCACTGGCCTTGGCCAAGGCCGCTGTTGGAACAACAACTCCCCCGGAAGAGCACTGCAGTGAGCCACTCTCGCGTTCCTTCCCCGACTCCCCAAACACCTAGTGATTGTTGACTATGTCTGGGACCTGATCAAGGTTGTCTCCATGGCAACTTGCTGTGTATCGCTATGACAACCCTGCGGACTGAGGCACCTAGATTAGATGCTGGCATAGCGACTCTCCAGGCCTACACACACATGAACTCTTACACATATATACAGATATGCAATCATCCGCCCGATACCCTATCCCTGCCTTAGCCGCTTTGTACCCCCAGTCTGACAGGCGGGTCTGTGACCAGCGCCGAACATGGCTGCAGGTCCGGATGGCTGCTTGCCTGTGCTGGGCCACCTCCACCCCCAATCCCTCCCCTGTTGCAAGTCTTGTTCATGTTGTAGAGTGTACTGATTATGTGCTAATGTTGCTGAGGTGTTTTTTCCCTGTTCCCACACTGTACTTCTTAAGGAGCATAGTCTGGGGGCTGCCTTTTTTTTCTCCTCTCCTCTCCTCATGTCATGCTGTATTTCTTCTAATTCCCTGTCTTCCTGTCCTGTCTATCCCCTTGTCATATGTATGTTTGTATGGACAGGTCGATGGCCAATTTCACTGGTTTACTATGTGACAATAAAGGACTACTACTACTACTACTACACTTGTAGTATTTTTATAATGTATTTTCTTAGTTTATTATTGAAAGTCTGGCACTGGGACAAGACTAAAACAGTCAAATCTAAACATGAAAGTCATTTGAAAGGTACTAAAAATAAATGATGAAGGCCTGGTAACAAGTTTCTAAGTCAGTTTTAATTTGATCATTTTAATAAAAAATAAAATAAAAATCAACCCCTGGGAAATGATAGAGCCCGGTTGCTAGGGAGGGTAGAGTCACATGGGGTAACCTCCTAAGGGTCGCTATAATGTGGTTCTCGCTCTCTTTGGGGAGCGTGGAGAGTTGGGCGTGGATGCCGCGTAGGATGGCGTGAAGCCTCCACACGTGCTATGTCTCCGTGGCAATGCGCTCAACAAGCCACATGACAAGATGCGCGGATTGACTGTCTCAGACGCGGAGGCAGCTGGCATTCGACCTCCGCCACCCAGACTGAGGCGAGTCACTACATCACCACGAGGACTTAAAAGCTCGGCACAGCCATTGACCAGGAAAATAAGACCTCTGGTCTAAATCATTGAGATCACATTTTTCCCCATTCTAATGGTTGATGTGAGCATTAACTGAAGTTCCTGACCCATATCGGCATGATTTTATACATTACACTGCTGCCACACGATTGGCTGAATAGATAATCACATGAATAAGTAGATGTGCAGGTGTACCTAATAAAGTGGCCGGTGAATGTATACATCTACTGTATGTATGTAGAGAGAAAGAGAGAGAGAGAGAGAGAGAGAGATACTGTGTATACATTGCCCAACCCTCAGACATCATATGAAGAATGAAATCTTGCTCTGCTACCTCATGCGTGTGATATTCAAATGACAACTTCATCGTGAACCAATCAGAACCAAATACTGTGGCGACATGAGAAAAATCCAACGTGATGATATTGTTTTCATGCAAACATGTGTGTGTATTTCAGTGGGATGTTGGCATGGCAACTGCAATTTTACACCACAGAATTCAAAGTGGAGTCCAACAATATAAAAGCCAGGCAAAAGAACATGAAACAGAAAAGTGTGGCACTAAAATGGTGATTTTGCGAAATGAATGAATGTTAAAAGAACACCAAGATCTTTCAGATTTCAGTGAAAATAAGCTTAAATCAGGAACACACATCACATGAATATAATACAGTGAGGAAAATAAGTATTTGAACACCCTGCTATTTTGCAAGTTCTCCCACTTGGAAATCATGGAGGGGTCTGAAATTGTCATCGTAGGTGCATGTCCACTGTGAGAGACATAATCTAAAAAAAAAAAATCCAGAAATCACAATGTATGATTTTTTAACTATTTATTTGTATGATACAGCTGCAAATAAGTATTTGAACACCTGTCTATCAGCTAGAATTCTGACCCTCAAAGACCTGTTAGTCTGCCTTTAAAATGTCCACCTCCACTCCATTTATTATCCTAAATTAGATGCACCTGTTTGAGGTCATTAGCTGCATAGACACCTGTCCACCCCATACAATCAGTAAGAATCCAACTACTAACATGGCCAAGACCAAAGAGCTGTCCAAAGACACTAGAGACAAAATTGTACACCTCCACAAGGCTGGAAAGGGCTACGGGGAAATTGCCAAGCAGCTTGGTGAAAAAAGGTCCACTGTTGGAGCAATCATTAGAAAATGGAAGAAGCTAAACATGACTGTCAATCTCCCTCGGACTGGGGCTCCATGCAAGATCTCACCTCGTGGGGTCTCAATGATCCTAAGAAAGGTGAGAAATCAGCCCAGAACTACACGGTAGGAGCTGGTCAATGACCTGAAAAGAGCTGGGACCACCGTTTCCAAGGTTACTGTTGGTAATACACTAAGACGTCATGGTTTGCAATCATGCATGGCACGGAAGGCTCCCCTGCTTAAACCAGCACATGTCAAGGCCTGTCTTAAGTTTGCCAATGACCATTTGGATGATCCAGAGGAGTCATGGGAGAAAGTCATGTGGTCAGATGAGACCAAAATAGAACTTTTTGGTCATAATTCCACTAACCGTGTTTGAAGAAGAATGATGAGTACCATCCCAAGAACACCATCCCTACTGTGAAGCATGGGGGTGGTAGCATCATGCTTTGGGGGTGTTTTTCTGCACATGGGACAGGGCGACTGGACTGTATTAAGGAGAGGATGACCGGGGCCATGTATTGCGAGATTTTGGGGAACAACCTCCTTCCCTCAGTTAGAGCATTGAAGATGGGTCGAGGCTGGGTCTTCCAACATGACAATGACCCGAAGCACACAGCCAGGATAACCAAGGAGTGGTTCTGTAAGAAGCATATCAAGGTTCTGGCGTGGCCTAGCCAGTCTCCAGACCTAAACCCAATAGAGAATCTTTGGAGGGAGCTCAAACTCCGTGTTTCTCAGCGACAGCCCAGAAACCTGACTGATCTAGAGAAGATCTGTGTGGAGGAGTGGGCCAAAATCCCTCCTGCAGTGTGTGCAAACCTGGTGAAAAACTACAGGAAGCGTTTGACCTCTGTAATTGCAAACAAAGGCTACTGTACCAAATATTAACATTGATTTTCTCAGGTGTTCAAATACTTATTTGCAGCTGTATCATACAAATAAATAGTTAAAAAATCATACATTGTGATTTCTGGATTTAGTTTTTTAGATTATGTCTCTCACAGTGGACATGCACCTACGATGACAATTTCAGACCCCTCCATGATTTCTAAGTGGGAGAACTTGCAAAATAGCAGGGTGTTCAAATACTTATTTTCCTCACTGTATATACTTATGTAGAATAATCCATTAATAATCAATGTGTTTATTTGAATGTTAACAGTACAAATGTAACTTATAATTAGGTATGCACTGATGTATCAGCCACTGATAAGAAATAAGAGAATGCAGATATGAAACCACTGCCACTTTGGTAGTTTTCAGATAAAGCAGAAGTATGGCGTGCCGCAGGGCTCAGTATTAGGTCCTCTGCTTATCTCCATGTACATGCTTCCCCTGGGAGACATTATCAGGAGCTGTGAAATTAGTTTTAGCAGTTACGCGACGATAACAAACTGTACATTTCCTCTAATCCCAGCTAAATTTCCCAATTCGTAAAGTTAGTAGAGTGTATCAACGATGTCAAAACAGGATGGCAAGGAATTTCCTTCTTCTCAGTTCAGACAAAACAGTGTTAAACTTTCTTTTGCTCACTAAAAAGTTTAAGGCATGATTTTCAATCATGATATTTATTTAAACCGCACAATAAGGACTTTAAGACATTATGGCATCATTTTCCGAAAAGCTGCTTTGAAATACACATCTTTCATTGTGGCTCACTTAAAATTTGGCCTGTCTTGTATTCAACAGAATCACTTTTACTTTTGGAACATTAAAATAGATTTTTGTACCTCTTTATACATTTTTGAAGGATAATTCTTAAGCAAAACATTGATCTGATGATAAAATAATGTAAGTGGCAAAATATCGGTATCAGCCTATCGGTTTTTTATTATTATTATCGGCCAAAAATGTTCATAGCATCCCTACTTTAAGTATTTTCAAGTTAAACCAGAAAACAAAGTATGAATGGAAAGTGAACTCAGGCTGAATCACAACTAAAGTGGAGCAAAAAGTGATCTGAGTCCACTTTCAAAGCCAAAGTAAAATCCGAACTGGGTTCTTTCTCACTTGGTTCACTGTTTCAGTCGCTCAGGAGTCCAAGTATAGTTTCCTTTAAAATAACTAAAGATTGACCAGCATTGCTGGCCACCTCTTATTTCATATATCTGGTATAATTATGTTTGGTGATGGAGACAAAACCAGAGAAAGAAAGCTGGAGTTGGTCATACCTGCTTACCAGCTTTCTGCGTCTCCTGGACTTCTGTAATATTGAACAAAAAGACAAAAGTCTGTATTGTTACGCCCCATGTTTGTTTTGTGCATTATTGCTATTGTGGTTTTGCTGTGTGTGTGTGCTTCGTATGTCTGTTTCAGGTGCATCTGATTTGCCAATAATTAGTTCCACCTGTGTGATGGCGATTGGCTGTTCCTGATTGCATTGCTAATAAAATCTCTGCGCTGGCGTTCAGATAGGAGATGTTGTGACTTCGGGCCAGTCACACTCCTCCACGCTCCCCAGCAGCTGCCAACTGTGTTGTTCATTTGTGCACTTTAGCAATAGTGTCAAATCTCCTGTGTCCTTACCGGAGACTGTCACACAAATATCCCATGATTCTCCTCGCAGGTGAAGTAGCGCTTTCCCTGCACCGTTCCATCATTCTTGCCTTTGGGTTCATCCAGAATCACACCCACCCATGTCCCAGAAGCAGAAAGTGTAGCACCGATATATATATATATATATTTGTTACTACTGGCTCTCAGATAGTAACAAAGAAAGGCAGGAGAAAGTTCGGCAAACAAATGTCTAAGGATTTATTTGTTAACTCCAAAAGTTTACACTTGCATACAAACAACAATTCAAACACCGAACAAAGCCGGTCTCTCCCACTTCCTCTCGCCACACCCAAGCCCTCTTTATGCCATCAGCTGGGACACGCCTCGCGCGCCGGCATCCCCATCAATTAAGCACAGGAAGTAACCTAGGATAACAACAAGACACAAAACAGAAGAAATACAGAAACACAGACAATCGCTGGATGTAACACCCAACCCCCCTTAAAAAATGGGTCTTGGAGGCATCGCTACACCACCCCCATAATGTGAATAACACTACAGGAAACTTAGTACCCTGGTGTTAAGAGTGAAAATTTAGTGCAAAAAAATGTGCAACACATCCAAAAGATATATACAAAAACACACTATACTCTATACAAATTTAGAACTCCTTTATTCAAACGCAACTTACAACTGTCCAACTTCTGTAATCCGGGCCCTGGAATGACAGAAGAGACAGGAAAGAAGACATAGGGTAACAACAGCAAAACATTAAGAAGCGGGGGCACGAGATAAGGCATCTGCAATCACATCATCTGTGCCTTTAATGTGACGAATATCCAAATGGTATGGTTGCAGAAAAAGAGCCCATCTCATTAGGCGCTGATTTGGATTCTGAAGTGAGTGCAAGAACGTTAACGGATTATGGTCACAGAAGACCACCAAAGAAAAAGCACCAGCTACATATATATCAAAATGTTGAAGCACCCAGATTAACGCCAAAGCCTCTTTTTCAATGACAGCATAATGTGCCTGATAAGAAAGAAACTTTCGAGAAAAAAAAGAAACCGGACGATCAACACCGTGTTCATCTTCCTGGAGCAAAACAGCTCCAACTCCTACCTGACTAACGTCAACTTGCAGCTTGAACGCCCGGTTCAACTGCGGTGCTGCAAGGACAAGAGAGGAGGTTAAGAGAGCTTTAACGGATTCAAAGGAAGACTGGCAAACAGGTGTCCAGGTATACTTAACACCAGACTTAAGTAGATCAGTTAGCGGAGCAACAACCGAAGAGAAATTTGGGCAGAAACAACGATAAAACCCTGCCATACCTAAGAACCTCATCAACTCCTTTTTATTTGTAGGTGACAGATACTGATCTATGGCCAAAATCTTAGCACGAATGGGACACACTTGTCCTTGGCCTACCACCTTTCCCAGGTAAGTTACCGTCGCCCGCGCAAACTCACACTTTGCGAGATTGATAGTTAAGTGAGCCTGGGCAAGGCGTTGGAACAGAGCTCTAATAGAGTCCAAGTGTTCAACCGAACTGTTACTAAAGACCACCACATCGTCTAAGTACACTGCACAACCCTCTAGACCAGCGACCACGGTGTTCATCAGTCGCTGGAAGGTGGCAGGAGCATTTCGCAGCCCAAAACTCATTACCTTATATGAGAACAACCCTTGCGAAGTGATAAAGCTGGACACCTCTTTTGCACGGTCAGTCAAGGGCACCTGCCAGTAGCCCTTAAGGAGGTCAAATTTACTAACAAATGTCGCGGCACCAACCTGGTCTACACAATCCTCTATACGAGGTAAAGGAAAACTATCTGGCTTTGTGACCGCATTAAGTTTCCGATAATCGGTGCAAAACCTAAAGGTACCATCTGGCTTGTTAACCAGAAGGCATGGTGATGCCCAGGCCGATGCCGAAGGTTCAGCCAGCCCAGTGTCGAGAAGATACTCTACCTCTGTGTCGATGTACTTCCGCTTTTCTTGAGAAGCACGATAAAAACGCTGCCTAATTGGAGAAGCCTCACCAACATCTATATCATGTTCCAAGAGATGCGTCTGAGTCGGAGTATCTGAGAAGAGAATTGGAAAGTCATTAATTAAATTAATTATCTCAGCACTTTTGTCCCCAGACAAATGCTGCAGCAATTGTGGAAGTTGCATCAATGTCTCAGAATTGTGCAACCGCGCACGCAAAACCCCATCATCAGGAGTTCTGATCTCCTCTTGCTCCTGCGCTGCCACCGAAGGAACAAGAGACACAACTGAGTACTTTTCCTTCTGTCCGGAGTGGCAATTACATAATTAACATCTGAAACCTTCTTGACAACCGTATACGGTCCAGAAAATTTTGCCTGAAAAGGAGATGACACAACCGGCAAAAGAGCCAATACTTTATCACCGACTACCAAAACATGACGCTCCGTTCGCTTATCATACTGCTCCTTCATTTTAGACTGAGTGTTTGTTAACTTCTCACGAGCCAACCGCCTCGCCTCATAAAGACGTCTCCTAAAACCATTGACATAATCACACAAGGCTTTTGTAGGTTCTTTTAGGTCCAATCCATCTTTTAGGACAGCCAAAGGTCCACATACAGAATGGCCAAACACCAAATCATTAGGACTGAATCCTGTACTCTCTTGAATGACTTCTCTAGAGGCAAGCAACAGCCATGGCAAACCTTCCTCCCAGTCACATCCCAACTCCATGCAATATGCACGGAGAAGCGACTTCAGTGTCTGGTGGAAACGTTAAAGAACACCTTGACTCTGAGGATGGTACGCCGAGGCTTTGTTGTGTTTAATATGAAGCTGGCGTAAGACCTGAGCAAAAACACGAGACATAAAATTTGAGCCTTGGTCAGTCTGGACAACTTTTGGTATACCAAATATAGAAAAAAACTGCATAAGAGCTCTTATAATGGCCCTGGTAGTAATAGAGCGTAATGGGTAGGCAGCAGGATAACGGGTTACCTGACACATTACGGTCAGCAAATACCTAGAGCCAGATTTAGCACCAACTAATGGCCCTACACAGTCCAACTGCAAATGTTCAAAAGGACCAGCTACAACAGGTATTGGATGCAGAGGTGCAGGCTTTATAACCTGATTAGGCTTTCCAGTCATCTGACAAATGTGGCAGGTTTTAATGTAGGCCGCAACTTCTTTCTTTAATTTTGGCCAATAGAAATGACGCATAATACGATCATATGTCTTTCTCACCCCTAAATGCCCCAACATGTCATGAGCAGTCTTTAACACCAGCTGTCGAATGGTGACAGGCACAACAACCTGAACCCATGGTTCTCCCAGTGAAATGTTCGTTGCGGGTGTCCATTTCCTCATTAGCAGGCCATCAACAACACCATAACCATGATCCACACTCTCAAAACAGTCAGCAGGAACAGCTCGCTCAAACAATGAAGACAGAGATTGATCTGTATGCTGTTCCTTGACTAGCTCTTCTTGAGAAAGAGTCAAGGGAAAATCTGTTAAAGCAAAACTAACCTTTCCTGCAGCAGCCTTAACCTCCAGGTCCTCCACATCAGCACGACTAGCAGCACGAGTCACTGCACAAGCAGCAACCACCTGAGGAAATTCTCTAAAACCCTCATCAGATTCATTCCCTAGCTGAGGAGAATCAGTCACCACAGGAATAGGACTAGTCTGCCAAACACGGCCCCCAGCCAGATTATTCCCTAATATAACAGACACCCCATCAACAGGGATGGCCGGGCGTACTCCCAACTCGACTTCCCCCTCTACCAACTCAGAGTAGAGCACAACCTTATGTAAAGGGACTTCTAAAGTACTAAGATCAATACCTCTCACCAAAAGTGACCTCCCGGACCTTGAGGAAGAAGAAAACGGCAAGACAGACTCCAAAATAAAGGACTCTGATGCTCCTGTATCACGCAAGATTTTTACAGGAACCTTCTCCTCGTTGCCAAGTAGTGAAACAAAGCCATCTGAAATAAACGGAAGATAATTAGGCTTCAGTTTACCAAACACAACATCTGAATTACTAGGCGACACCGCCAAAGAAGCAGGTTTCACAAACGAAAAACGAGCCTTAGCTTTTGATTTCAGCACTGAACAACTTCTTTTCCAATGGCCTTTCCCTTGGCAATAACGGCAAGTTTGCTCTGCATCAAACGTTACAATTGAGCGATCCTGATTTACCGGCAGAGGACTGACGTTTGGAGTATTATTACGAAAAAAAAACGCGTCTCTTTGTCCACTTACTGAACGCCCTCGTTCACCAGAATGAGCTTTATGCGTTAGTTCGTACTCATCCACCAATACAGCAGCATCTGCCTCATTTGTTGCCTGTTTTTCAGCAATATATATCGCAACTCGCTCCGGCAATGTGTTCTTAAATTGTTCTAAGACTATCAAGTCTGTCATGTTATCAACTGTTTGAACATTAGAGGCGACGCACCAGCGTTGGTATTGTAACCGCAAGTCTCTCGCAAACTCCACATTAGTTTGATTGAAACGTCTTCGCATACCTCTGAAATGCTGCCGATAGGCTTCTGGAATTAACTCAAATGATTTTAAAACTGACGTCTTTATGATTTTGTAGTCTTTCGCATCGTCCACACTGAGAGCAGAAAACGCTCTCTGTGCTCTCCCCGTAAGAGTGCACTGCAGCATAAGAGCGCGATGTACATCAGACCAACCCTGTGCGTCTGCCACCCTTTCAAACAACAGAAAAAAAAAGTGTCCACATCATTCTCATTAAACGAGGGAAGAAGCCGTAAACTAGTGGAGATATCGAACTTCGAATCCCCTAAACCAGACATTCTCCCTTGTTTTATTAGATCCAAACGTTCAGCTTCAAGTTCAAGCTTTTGATGCTCTCGTGCTCGTTTCGCACGTTCATTTTGTTCGTTTAGACGCAACCTGTCCATATGCATTTGATGTTCTAACTTACGATTTTCTAATTGTAAGAGCAACAATTCTTTTTGTTCAGCAAAGGTTAAGTTCTCAGCAGGACCCGAAGTCGGAGAAACTATATCATCATCATCATCTTCAGATGCATCGGGAGACGCTATCAGTAAACCTTTAGCGCACAAGGCTTCATTCACTATCTTTTTTATCTCTTTTTTATATCGCTTACTTGTAAGCTCTATGTTATAATGATCAGCAAGATCTATTAACTGTTCTTTTGTCAATGCATTTAACAAACCCTTCGAGGGTTCCTCTACAAAGGTTTTTACCAGTGACGCCATCCTTCAAACAATGCAGATCCTATTATTAAGAACTCAAACCAACGTTTCTTATTACCACCTGTACGATCTAAATAAAATAAACATGAGCCGGGTAGGCCAGCGATATTTTCAAAACCATATAACCATTTCTCTTAAGCTTACAAAAAGTACCCCACACAATTTAACTAGACGCGGATCTTCAAACAGGCCCACAGTGGGATGGATTAAACACAAAGCCCGCAGGAGTGGCTAAACAACCAGTAGTCTGGCGATTTCCCCAATTCCTCGGTAGTGCCCCCGAGACCAATGCTCTAGCCACAGACCGTTCAAAAACAAAAAAACCCACACGACCCAAAAAACACGCAATCTACAATGTAAGCACAAAAAGAAAGGTCATGGCTAATTGATTAAATACATATCGCTGAACTTACCCGCATGTCCAACATTCCCGTGTAGCCTCTGATTACCTCCAACAAGACAACAAACATTAATAGTAGTCCTAGACACGCACAAGACACAATAATGTTTAGGTTTAGCCACTGTCCGACCGCACAGCTTTTTCCTCTGTTTACATGACTTGCAATCGCTCAAAAAAAAAAAACAACAACGCCAGACTTAATAACGAAGACACGCGAGCGAGCGTCCCATCAGCCTCCGATTACAATAGATTATAGGCAAAATTGTGTTTAGACGAGCCCCCACTTTGTTACTACTGGCTCTCAGATAGTAACAAAGAAAGGCAGGAGAAAGTTCGGCAAACAAATGTCTAAGGATTTATTTGTTAACTCCAAAAGTTTACACTTGCATACAAACAACAATTCAAACACCGAACAAAGCTGGTCTCTCCCACTTCCTCTCGCCACACCCAAGCCCTCTTTATGCCATCAGCTGGGACACGCCTCGCGCGCCGGCATCCCCATCAATTAAGCACAGGAAGTAACCTAGGATAACAACAAGACACGAAACAGAAGAAATACAGAAACACAGACAATCGCTGGATGTAACACACACACCTAAAGGATTATTAGGAACACATACTAATACTGTGTTTGACCCCATTTCGCCTTCAGAACTGCCTTAATTCTACGTGGCATTGATTCAACAAGGTGCTGAAAGCATTCTTTAGAAATGTTGGCCCATATTGATAGGATAGCATCTTGCAGTTGATGGAGATTTGTGGGATGCACATCCAGGGCACGAAGCTCCCGTTCCACCACATCCCAAAGATGCTCTATTGGGTTGAGATCTGGTGACTGTGGGGGCCATTTTAGTACAGTGAACTCATTGTCATGTTCAAGAAACCAATTTGAAATGATTCGAGCTTTGTGACATGGTGCATTATCCTGCTGGAAGTAGCCATCAGAGGATGGGTACATGGTGGCAATAAAGGGATGGACATGGTCAGAAACAATGCTCAGGTAGGCCGTGGCATTTAAACGATGCCCCATTGGCACTAAAGTGTGCCAAGAAAACATCCCCCACACCATTACACCACCACCACCAGCCTGCACAGTGGTAACAAGGCATGATGGATCCATGTTCTCATTCTGTTTACACCAAATTCTGACTCTACCATCTGAATGTCTCAACAGAAATCGAGACTCATCAGACCAGGCAACATTTTTCCAGTCTTCAACTGTCCAATTTTGGTGAGCTCTTGCAAATTGTAGCCTCTTTTTCCTATTTGTAGTGGAGATGAGTGGTACCCGGTGGGGTCTTCTGCTGTTGTAGCCCATCCGCCTCAAGGTTGTGCGTGTTGTGGCTTCACAAATGCTTTGCTGCATACCTCGGTTGTAGCGAGTGGTTATTTCAGGCAAAGTTGCTCTTCTATCAGCTTGAATCAGTCGGCCCATTCCCTCTGACCTCTAGCATCAACAAGGCATTTTAAGCCCACAGGACTGCCGCATACTGGATGTTTTTCCTTTTCACACCATTCTTTGTAAACCCTAGAAATGGTTGTGCGTGAAAATCCCAGTAACTGAGCAGATTGTGAAATACTCAGACCGGCCCGTCTGGCACCAACAACCATGCCACGCTCAAAATTGCTTAAATCACCTTTCTTTCCCATTCTGACATTCAGTTTGGAGTTCAGGAGATTGTCTTGACCAGGACCACACCCCTAAATGCATTGAAGCAACTGCCATGTGATTGGTTGATTAGATAATTGCATTAATGAGAAATTGAACAGGTGTTCCTAATAATCCTTTAGGTGAGTGTATATAGCCACGGTCCCGCGCTGACCTTTACCGATGACCTCCACCAAACAGCCGGTTTACCCCCTCCTTCAGAACTCATTCTGCTGACTGCACTGATTGACTACAGACAGACAGACAATAAGAGAGAGAGACATAAAATATGAGACAACAGCATTGTTTCAAATCAGCTTAGACAGCTGTACTGTCTGTACAACATCCCCCCCCACTGCCCAAACAAGACTTATTATCTCTGCACCTCTTCTCTTTCCTGCCCACTCCTGTCGTGAGCCTGGCTGAAGGTTCTAAGCACATAACTGGTAATCTGGTAATCAGAAGGTTGCTGGTTTGATCCCCACAGTCACCACCATTGTGTCCTTGAGTAAGGCACTTAACTCCAGGTTGCTCCGGGGGGATTGTCCCTGTAATAAGGGCCTTTGGATAAAAGCGTCTGCCAAATGCATAAATGTAAATGACACTTACAATGGAAGTCAATGGGGTCATTCTGTAATCGTTAAATTACTCAATGTTTCAAAAGTATAGACCGCATCTGTAGAAAGTTATAAACAATTATACACCTTTGTTACATGACGATGCAATGCCGTAACCCCTAAAACGGCTGTAAAAACAATTTACAATTTAAACAACTTAAGCTCAAACTATTTTTGTGGTAATCAATATTACGTCACAAATGCTGTCAATTGAGATTAACTTGTACTGACCCCAGAATATTCCTTAAGATATTTAAAGATGCGCACACACAGCTTCGGAAATATGACAATTGTTTGACAATTAAGCCCTAAAATTGTCATTGTTGCAATTATTTGTTTAACAATTAATTGTCAGTCAAATTTCATAACTGTGGCAGCCCTAACTACTATTGACAGTCTTTTCCAGGAAGTAAAATGTTCGCAACTGTCATGAAAATAATGTCACAATTGAAACAAAAACCTTATTAGCACAAACAAAAAAAAAGTATTTATTTCCTATATGCAAATGATCCATTTAAAAAAAAAATTGGATTTTTAAGTGGTGTATGATGTTTCCTCTTTAACTTAAGTAGTTCATGGGATTTTAACACTAGACAGACAACAACAGGACAATGAAAAATAATCAATTGTTGTCTAATTGAAATGTTAAAAGATAATATTGATTAAATATCATAACAAAAATATTACATTAACAACCAACTACACCACTGCACATCTAAACACATGCACAGGAAATAAAGGTACATCTTAGTGATTAAGTCATTTTTAGGGTCTTCGAATAGAAGAAAAAGTGCATTTAGATGTTTCTGAATTACTGTATGTTTATTATTATTTAGCATTAGCTGTGATGCTAACCGGCTAGTTCCAATATATCGCTCAGAAACGATAAAAAAGACGGTACAATCGCGCACTTACCTGTAGTTTTGAGCTCTGTTGTCACAGTCCGTTGGACACTACCGGACCCCCGGTTAATTAAAGTGGACACGTCAAAATGACTGTCCGGTAGACGCGATCAAGCGCCAAAGCGCAGGGCGGATAGTGGAGAATATGGCACTCTTATTAACTTCCGGGCAGAGTCACGTGACACTCGCGGCACCTCTGATTGGTCCGAGGACTCCAGAGCCGTTCTACTGTGGAGCGCAGAGTGGCAGTGCGATCAAACACGAATGTTCTACACATGTTTCAGGGACGTCACTTTCTCGCTGCCGCCTGTCGTGTACTCGTCTGCAAGATGGGCGATGCCGCTCAGGCTGGTTTCACACATAGTGCGTTTTAAGTGAACCAAACCCAGTTGGGTTAAAGTGAACTCAGTGCTTTTGAACTTTTTTTTGTCCTCTTCACATTAATGTGGTCTCAGACCGCTAGTTGTTCACCCCAAGGCTCTTTAAGACCCCATTCTTGATTATGACATTTGGCTGACCATATGTTTTCATAAATAACTGCGATTATTATGATTGTCATACAAATGGTGAACATATGGCTATTACAGATAGGCCTACACCTGAAGTACTAATTTATTGTTGTTTAACTTGAAATCATATAATAAAATGGGGCTGTATGATTACTTTAAGGCTTTAAAAATTATAAAAACGTTAATAAAAAATTATTGCACAGTGATAGATTTACATAAAACATATTATTTTAGATGTTATGTCATTTATGAAACCCAGACAACACCGCCAATTATATTACATGATGCAGTGAGGTACTTATGTCATAAAATGCAAAGCGAACTGGTTCCTCTTCACTTACACATCACACAAGGAGGCAAGAACCGGCTTGACAATATAAATAATATTTTATGACAAACTTAACCCAAAAGACACAAACACACAAAGGTGTCGGACAGCTGCCCGTAAACGCTCTCTCTCTGTCGCACCACCGTCCGCAGTCGGCCTTTATCCCTCTTGATTAGCCTGATAAGAGACCGGGTGTGTAGAATCACGACACGAACCCACCCTCCGCCATGCCACAATTTCAATGCTTGTATTTATAATATTCACTGGTTATATCTATCCTTCTTCTACTTCTTTTCATTTTTAAAAGCTCTAGATCAACATTCGGGTTGTCCAGTAACCAAATTGGTTTGTCAGGCCACACCACAGTCTCAGCAAATTCTTTATCATACACTTCCACTTCCTTTGCTATTAAATCACCTGTCCAAACAAAACTTTCTCCTTCTCCCAACATTTCTGTAATACCTTTTTCGTTGGAAGGTTATCTCCATGTCCCCTTAGATTGATCCAATAGGTGGTTGTCAAGTGCCTTCAATAACCACAACAGCATTTCACCTGCTTCAACCTGAAGGGCACATACTGGGGAAGTTCTGCTCGCCCCTAAGCATATTCTTAAAGCACGTGCTTGCACAATGTCTAAATCGACACAGAATTTTCTGCTGATCCATATACAATACATCCATAGTCTATCTTTATGGTAAATAAATTTGGACTAATTACACTCCCTTGTGGAGTTCTGTTTTCTACATTATATTGCCTTGATATATCTGACCCTATCTTCACCTGTATATTCCTTCCATTTAAGAAATCCATGATCCAGTTGAACATTTTCCTTCCAACTCCCATCAAGTGCAATTTAATTAGAAGTCCTTCTTTCCATAGCATATCATTTACATTGACATTTATGCATTTGGCAGACGCTTTTATCCAAAGTGACTTACAGTGCACTTATTACAGGGACAATCCCCCCGGAGCAACCTGGAGTTAAGTGCCTTACTCAAGGACACAATGGTGGTGACTGTGGGGATCAAACCAGCAACCTTCTGATTACCAGTTATGTGCTTTAGTCCACTATGCCACCACCACTCCATATCGTATGCCTTCTCCACATTGCTGTTTCTTTCTTTATTTGAGCTTTCCTTATTTCCTCTTCCAACTGTATCACAGGATCCATTGTGTTTCTTCCTTTTCTAAATCCACTTTGACATCAATCCATTATATTTCTACTCTCTAAGAAATACATAGTCTTTTATTTATCATGCGTTCCATTATTTTACATAAATGTGATGTTAATGCTATTGGCCTATAGCTCCCAGGTCTACTTGCATCTTTCCCAGGCTTCCTTATTGGAATAATTACTGCTTCTTTCCAGCTTTGTTGCATTTGTCCCTCCTATTATACAACATCAGTAGTATCTGCTGGCTTTCTGGACTTCAATGTTTTAACATACATTTACATTTATGCATTTGGCAGATGCTTTTATCCAAAGTGACTTACAGTGCACTTATTACAGGGACAATCCCCCCGGAGCAACCTGTGATGGTGATGGCTGTGATGATCAAACCAGCAACCTTCTGATGACCAGTTATGTGCTTTAGCCCACTATGTCAACACCACTCCAGTACATACTGTAACATATTTAGTCTTTTCCTGGTGCAGTTTTCCCTATCCTGTTCAATGCTCTTTGCAGTTCTCCCATGCTAAAAGGGACATCTTGTTCCCCATCACCATTATTTTTCCTACATAACGCATCCATAACGTTCTTTCTCTACCTCTTCTTTCATCTTCTGATAAGTTATTAGCTGTTTATCTTAACAAAGGCTTTTTCTCTCCCTTTTCATTATTTGTTACTGCAGTTGCATTTTCTTCAATCTTAACTGGATAGCTCCATATCACCCCCCCATCTTTTTAATCATACCCCATATTTCTTCAATCTGAGTTGTGTTTCCAATTGAATCACTATGTTTTCCAGAATGTCCTATTGGTTTGTTTGCCTTATTGTCCTCCTGCCTGAGCTTGCTTATACTGAATCACGTGTTGAAAATTATGTGTTGTTTTACTGAGTAGCCCGACCGCACGAGGCGAGTGGGGACTGGACTCCCCGACCACCTGGAGCGGAAGAGTGCCCTGCCACCCCCAGAGGGGTCGAGAGGACCGCCGTCCGTGAGGGCCGCTGCCAGGGGCGGAGGAGTGTCCCCACAGGCCGCCAAGAACGCGGAGGGGCGTTCTGTCTGCCGAGGGTCGGTCTGACTCCGGTCCGCTCAGGGAGGGTGAGGAGTGATCGGAGACCATGTGACGGCGCATCAGAGAACCGGTGAGTGAGGTTTTATTCCCTCTCTCTCTCCTCTCTCTCTGTCGCTCCGTGTTGGCCTTTATCCCTCGACTATTTTGTTTTTTTGTAGTTTTTACCCTCCTGCCTCCTCCCAGGTCGAGGGAGGCGGGCATGCCCCCACAACGTATTACGACCATTAAAATCCCCACACCACGTTGCTACAATTTTGCCCCTCTATCTCATCAAATTTCCTTAAGTCTAGTCTTTTACAAGAATTATAATAATTGACAATCACCAGCTCTTCCTTTTCAACCCACACCTTTACTACCACATATTCTTGCTCATTTCCTACACCTAATACTTGGCACGGTATTCCTTTCTTTATAAATGTAGCACATCATCCTCCTCCTCCTCCCTCTCTTCTATCATGTCTTACCACCACATAATCATATAAAACTATCCTTTCTGTTTTTGATTTAATCTCATACGTTGCATTTAATACTCCTGCAATGAAAGTGACCAGTTTCTTCTTCTCAATCCATGTATTCCACTTGTCTTCCTGTTCCTTTATTTCAACATGCTCTTTATTACCTCTTCCCTCCTTATTCAGATTTTCCTGACCAACCAACCTAACTGCTTCAGCTAACAGATGCCTTTCTTTTCCGATTTTTCCCTTCCCCACGCTTTCCCATTCACATACCCTCCTCTCATCTTCCTCACTACAAACCCTGCTATTACTCTCACTATCTGTCTCTTTCCCTGCCATTTTCCCCTCGGTTTGCAAGGAACGTTGGGATATATATCATTCCGGACCTATACAGGCCATGGGTCACTAATCCCACTCGAAGTTCCCCACAATACACAACTGCCAACTGTGCCCAAGCCTGCAGACCAAGAAGCAACAGTGCCACCAACAGCTAAGAAGTCGTCATCACTGGCAAGCTTCTTCAAGCAGAACACAACAACCATTACCGCACTGACACAGAGGCAGGAAACTGAAAATGAACTTTGAATGTGTAGAGAGTGATACAGATCCGACTGAGCCGCCTGACAAAGACATATATTTTGGTACCAGCCACTTGTAAATTAGATTTACATTTTACATTTATGCATTTAGCAGACAAATGCATAAATGTAAGTACCTTGCTCAAGGACACAATGGTGGTGACTGTGCGGATCGAACCAGCAACCTTTTGATTACCAGTTATGTGCTTTAACCCACTACACCACCACCACCACACTTTAAAAAAAATTTAAATCCCTTCCCAGACACATATGCATCTGCAACCTTCTTTCTGAAGGCCTCAGATAGCTCTTGGTGATCTCGCTCACTTCAACAATCAAGAGCAAACCAAATTAAATGTCTGAGGTTTAAATAAGACAGACTCCTCCACAATCCTCTCTAATGATAATCTAATCTTTTGCACCTGATGTGGTGCACCTGATTCTAATTGTATGCATTTTAAGTGTGTGACAGGTCGTGATGCTATGCACCCGGCCCCTAATCAGGCTAATCAAGCCTCAGAGAGGGATAAAAGCTTACTGGAGATTGCAGTGGGACAGAGAGAGAGATTTACGGACAGCTGTCCGACACCTTTGTGTGTTTGTCTTTTTGTTTAAGTTCTTCACTAAACGATTATTTATATTGTCAATCCGGTTCTCGCCTCCTCCTTTCCAGTAATCCCTTTACACTGGTGCCGAAATCCGGGAAGGAGGAGAGATGCGCCATTGTAGAGTCCTCACCAGTACCATCCACCCAAATGGAGCAGCCACGGCCATCTGCCGGAGGAGCCCGTCCGACCTGGAAGCGGAGGAACGGCCGCCGACCGCGAGGGGAGGAGGGGCTACCAACCAACCGCCTGGAGCGGTTATCACTGCCAGGGGCAGGGGAGACCCCTACCATCCACCAAAAACACGGCGGGCCATTCCGTGCACAAGGAGCCGGAGGTCTGGCTCCAATCCGTCCGGGGAGGCACGGCTGTCGTCCATTAGAGGGTGGAGGAGTGGCTGAGGACCAAGCTACGGCGTATCTGAGAACCGGTGAGTAAGTGTTTTTTTTCTCTCTCTCTCTCTCTCTCTCTCTACCACTGCCGCTCCATGTTGGCCTTTCCCTCTCTTTTTAAAATGTTTTGTTAATTTGACACGATCGCCATTACGTTGTGTAGATGGCGCATTTTTTTTGTTTCCCTCCCCTTGTCCCCTCCCTCATCCAGGTAGACGGGGAT
Source organism: Xyrauchen texanus (assembly GCF_025860055.1). Classification (NCBI taxonomy): domain Eukaryota; kingdom Metazoa; phylum Chordata; class Actinopteri; order Cypriniformes; family Catostomidae; genus Xyrauchen; species Xyrauchen texanus. The sequence goes on along the minus strand of NC_068276.1, from coordinate 63,046,235 downwards.
GACCTGCTGGCAGACGGGGCGGAAGGCACGCCCCTCCCCAGGGAAAGAGGGTCGTGGGGGGGGGTTTTGGTCATGCCGGGGGCTTCCCGGCCTCAGAGAACAAGGGAGGGATGTGGCAGGGTGGGCAGGGTCGTGATTCTGCACACATGGCCCCTAATCAGGCTAATCAAGCCTCAGAGAGGGATAAAGGCCGACTGGAGACTGCAGTGGGACAGAGAGAGAGATTTACGGGCAGCTGTCCGACACCTTTGTGTGTTCTTCATTAAAATATTATTTATATTGTTAAGCTGGTTTTCGCTCCTTCTTTCCATTAATCCCTTTACAAAGTGGTTAATAAATGTGGGGGTGTCCTATCTTTTTCTATTAAGTACATTTTACAAATAATTTTAAAAAGCCATTTCTTCAGTTTTATTAGTTTATTTATATTACCTCCATCTCTCAATACTGTTAAAATGAAGATCTAATGTCCATATGTTGAAAAAGACAAAGGTTTTCTTTTTCACATGACTGTATATAAATCGATAAATGGTAAGGCAGTGTTTTTATACCCTTTTGCTCTTGTGTACATATTTACATACAATAATTAAACCATTTAAAAGTCAAAACAACCTGAAGAGGCTTCGCTCCCTCGTGGAACTGTGCCTGCCCAGCCAGAGTGCAATACAACGATACAGGTGTGAAAGTTTGAGTATGTTTGTTTTGCAATCTATGTGTGGCTCAGGTGGTGGAGCGGGTCGGACACTAATCTCAGGGTTGGTGGTTTGATTCCCGGCCCACAAGACTCCACATGCCGAAGTGTATTTGGGCAAGACACTGAACCCCAACTTGCTCCCAATGCCAGACTAGCGGCTCTGCTGTCATTGGTGTGTGTGTGAATGGGTGATTAGGACACAGTGTAAAGTGCTTTGGTAAACTCTGAGGTTAAAAAAGGCTCTATATAAGTGGAGACCCTTTACCATATATATATTGTGTTATGTAGGCTCAGAGCTCACTGTGCACTTTGTTTCCTGCTATTTTAAGAAGGCTATTGTTTGAGGAAATTCCACTGCAATAAACATTCTTTATTCTCACGTCCCGACTCACTTTCATGTGTCAAAAACACATGTCAAGACGTCTGTGTCCTGTTCAATTTATTGCGCTGCATCTAGTTTATTTTTAGCGCACGTGTAACAAAGACAAAACCATCTGAAGAAGTTCAGGCTGCAAAGAGGACTTCACGTGACTGTCCCAATATTTCAAAGTGTTCTGCACCCCAAGCAAAGTTTAGGCACTTAAAAAATGAACAAGTCAAATCATGTCATTTTTATTTGTACGGCGCTTTTAACAACACACGTCGTTTCAAAGCAGCTTTACAGAAGATTTGGCATTGACAATGACCGATGTCTCTGAAGTCCATCCTGGATTAACTGCAGAAGTTCACATAGATGCAATTGTCCTTGTTAGTGATGAAGGGTTTTGCTGGAAAATAATTGAAAGTCGATGTATTCCATTTTAAGAGTCTAGTCCATCATTAGTCCGAGGTGATGCAGACAGATATTAATGAGGTGCGTCACAGTTCATCCGGCAGGTCATTTCGATGAGGTCCATCCTAAGTCCAAGGTTCAGGCAATGGCATATGAAGTATCCCATGTCTTATTGTTGGAGTTGGCATCAGTTCATCCTCTGAAGTCCATAGATTGAAGTAATGTCTGGCTGTCACCGGCTGTAGTTTGTCATCATCTTTTAGAGACATGTAGCATTGGAGTCCGACACGAAGCAAGAACGGAGACGGATCTGGTAACCTCGGGATATGAATCCCAAGGTTGAGCTTTGAGTAACCTGCTCGTGTGTCTTGACTTATTCGTTTGTCTGAAGGCTGAAGATGCAGTGGGCAGGGTCCTTGTTTTGACCGCTCTCTTCTCGCAGCAGATTCCCTAGAGGTTTAGGATGGATGGCAGGACGACAATGCATTCAGGTTTCATTTCTGTTGTGGTTGTCGATCCAAACCACAAGTGACTCCATAATAGCTGCATTAACCTGTAATTAAACTGTCATCGACTCGCATGAGCTCGTGGCAGGTGAACATTTAGTTACCACAGGTATGAGCTTTCTGGGGAAGACAATGCAGACGCATTGACTTTTGTGTTTAAGAAGTAGGGCAGATGAGAGAGTGCACAAACCTGCTGCCAGCAATCCGGGAATCCAGCGTGTTTGCCCAAAAAACACAGGAAGCAGTAATGGTAATTTTGTTGGCATATTGTTGGATCTATGCCGTTTATAGTTAAATAAAACATGCATGAAGCAGTGAATAAGACTTATACACAACTTCCTGTTTTAATATTAGCATAAACTGGACAGATCCAACATTGTGAATGACTATTAATATGAAATGGACAATTTAGTGAGTGCAAACAGAAGTGTGAGTTATGCACGCAAGAGAGAAATATTGTTTGGTTGGATCGACATCGACATTAATTACAGAAGACATGCAAAAGCCCTTTTAAAAGTGATGTATATTACTGTACACAATTACAAAGTCACACAAATATACACAGTGACTGTTTGTGTGTTGTTGCCTTTTATTCTTTGCATTTAGCATTGTTTTCCTGCTGTCTACCAGTTGAGACCCATTGATTAAAAGAAACAGCAGCTGCTCTTGTTATGATGGCACACACTCATTATTGTGGTGTTCATCATCTGTCCAGTAGATGACACCCTTTTGACTCCTTCACAGCACTGAAATGGTTTGATCCAGATGAGTTTTGCTTTTATATATATATATATACAGTATATTTTACATTCTGAGTGATTCCAGTCTAAAGATTTCCAGACAGTGCAAGTGAATGGTGACCAGAATATCTCTTCTGAAGACATGGATTAAACCAAATGGATTATTTTTATGCCGCATTTTGGGCCTTGAAAGTTCTGGTCACCATTCACTTGCATTGTGTGGACCAACAGATCTGAAATATTCTCCTAAAAATCTTCATTTGTGTTCAGCAGAATAAAGTAACTCAAACACATCTGGGATGACATGAGGGTGAATAAACGAGGAGAGAAATTTCATTTTTGGCTGAACTGTCCCTTTAAGTGTTTGGGTAGTTGAAGGTTAACGACTCCTAATTGTTTTCCGCAACATTAAGATTTGATATTAAAATGAACGTGAATTTATAAAAGGAAAAGTACATTAGTTGATGTAACTACTCACCATTTCTTAGAAGTTTTGCACCATTTTTAATCACCTTTGGCATTCACTGTAGTTTAAAAGGTCATGCGATGCAACAAATGATTATTTTTTGTACAAATAATCCGCATAACCTGCATGCACAGTTATTAGACAAGAATAAATGCAGTTTGAAGTGTTAGATGTCATACAGCACTCATAACTCATGAAAACGTGCAGCTGCATGTGTTTAATGTCTTGAATCATTTTCACATGACAGATCTAATTCATAGTCAATCTGCCAAGACAAAAGAGTTTCAGCGCACTGAGCATAACCATCTGTGTCAAACATGTCTAACGCATCCATCAATGTCTGTGAGTAGACTATTGTAGTTATTTCCTCCAGAAACATATTTGACGCTGTTGGATGTGAAAGAAACGCAAGTTATGAATCTCATAGATTTTTAATCATAAACATTCATGCACACATGAGAGCATTTTAAATCCACACCCCCTTCAATATGTATATGCAGTGTGCGTCACATTTATTCCAAAACATTTATATTGCGTTATATTGGAAGTTTTGACACATTTCCTTGTTCCTTGAACATTGCTTTATTAACCATCAAATATTTCTTCCTCTTCTGTCATTTCACCCAGAATGGTAAATCGCTTTGACCTGACTAATGCTACGGGAATAATGAATCTTAAAATGCCATTTTTAAAAATAGTCTGTATGAGAGTTGTATGACCTCACTGGAGTGGCTGTAATGTCTATCCAATCCAGTTTTTCTGGTTTATCGTGTTTTGGCGAGAACTTTGTCCATCATGACTTTTGAAATAAGGCAGGAAACACACTGAGATTCAGTTGCTTTAAACATATTTTATTCACATAAATTAACATTAATTATGCTTATAGAGGCAAATAGAATAAGCTATTCACAGGGTTGGGTTACTTTTGAAATGTATTCCACTACAGATTACAGATTACATGCTATAAAATGTCATTTGTAAAGATTACGCAAGGTCAGTAATGTAATCTAAATACTTTGGATTACTTCCTCAGCACTGGTAGATTTTTTCACTAGTTTTGACTATAAAAACTGAAATACACATGTTAAAATGACATTCTCTGCAAAACCCAAATATCTTATGCAGAGATGTTTCTAAAATAAGATCAATCAAACTGATCCTGTTTTACAGATTTTTAGATAATTTTACAGGAAAACAATAACATTTTTGCCCTAATATCAAAGATCAAAGAAATTATGATCCAAGTGAATTTTCTTGAAACAAATGACAATAAAATGCAAAGTAATCTCTTTAGTAATCCAAGTACTTTTGATTGTAGCTGTACTCTAAATATCAATGATTAAAACTGTGCATTTAAAAGTGTATTTAAAAGACTCATTAATGTACTCATTTATTGCTACATTTAATGACATTTATACATGAAAAAACATGATTTATTAATGCACAATTTTATTGTTAAATATAATTACATTTCTCAACATGAATTACATAAACACATTTAAATGTGTCTTTTTATTTGTCCATTTATAGATTGATTGATTTATTCAAGTTTTATTTTCAAATGAGTAGATTGATCATTTATTCCTTCATTCTCTTTGATTTGGCTGATTTGTGTTGTGAAAGGTGCTATACATATAAAATGACTTGAATAGTAGATGTCTAACTCTGTTTTTCATAGTTTTTTGGCAGGGCTTTTAAGTATGACATGGAATGGTGTTATATATCTTTCTGTCTGCTGTCTCTGACTTCACAGCTCAGGATAATCACTTGTGAAGTGTTTGGGACTGGATGAATTGTTACGGTGACATCAGCAAATCAGTGTTGACAGGACGTTATAGTGATAAACATAGTGTCACATAGTGTTTATGTCTAAGGTGGTATGTGGTTAGGACTAACTGGTATGCGGTTTACTATGTGGTTTGGCATGGCTGCAAAAAATGCTTTAAAACATTGTGAAGTGACAAGAAATTGTATTTTGAGTTGCATTGTTTTTTTGAAGCTACAGGATATGTTTGGCTGCCTGATTTGAAACACAAATTCAGGTTAGCGATATCAGATATCTCTCGCTTTTAACCCTTACTAGAAAATTGTCTTGTTCCTGTAGCTCAACTGGTAGTAGGACACTAGTAAGGACAAGATCAGGGGTTCGATTCCTCTGTGGTCTCGCATTCCAGCAAGGGGCAGCAGGAGTACTTAAGGAGAGGAGAATACGGCAGACGGGAGAGAGAGAGCCATGTTAAACTGTTTATGTGTGTTTAGCTGAAAAGCCAACAGAGTTTATGTGTGATGAAGCTGAAAAGCAAACCTTTTGTGTACTGCTGAAAAGTGGCCTTATTGTGTGTGACTGAAAAGTGCAACAATAAATGTCTACGTGTATTGTCAAGCCGGCCCCAGCATGAGTCCATGTCGCTGACTTGGGGTCGTGACACTGAGGGAGTGTTCGATCCAGTGGTGCTGGAGCCCCGCATCAACTGGCAACCATAAGGAACGGCTTAGGCGTCCAGTGCCGTCTCCTGGCGTCGATGACGGAAGCAGGAGAGCGGGCTGAGGACCACTCGATGCCGTATCTGGGGATGGCGAGCTCCTCACTCTCCTCTCTCTCCCCTCTCTGCTTTCTCTCTCCCTTTTGTTATTCCCGCCCCCTCTTCCCTTTCTCCTCTCTTTCATCCTGCGGCGGGAGTACTTAAGGAGAGGAGAAAGCGGCAGACGGGAGTGAGAGATGCGTGAAGCTATTTATGTGTTGTGAAGCTGAAAGCGGCCTTATTGTGTGCCACAATAAAAGTCTAAGTGTTTTGTCAAGCCGGCCCCAGCGTCCTCCTTTCCACAAACTGATACACTGGTGCTGAAACCCGGGAAGGAAAGATGCACCGTCCAAGGAGTCCTCACCCGTCTACCGAGGGTTGCGTTGCAGAGGGAGTGTTCAATCCGGTGGCACTGGAGTCCCACATCCACCGGCAACAAGAAAGAACAGCTAAGGGGTCCAGTGCCATCACCCGGCATTGATGACAGAATCAGGACAGCGGGCCATGGACCACTCGACACCGTATCCGGGGCGATGGGGGTATGTGGTGAGCAGGGCCTAAGATAAGTGGCAAATTACTTTCACATGCCTGCCACACTGGTTTTGTGTTCCAGCAAGGGATGGTGGAGGTACTTGAGGAGAGGAGAAAGAGGCAGACGGGAGAGAGAGACACACCGCCGACCCCAGATATGCAGTCGAGTGGCCCTCGTCCCCCTGTCCTGCTTCTGTCCACAGCACTGGACCCCCTTAGCCATTCCTTCTGGTTACCGGTTGATGCGGAGCTCCAGCACCACCAGATCGAGCACTCCCTCAGCGATGCGACCCCCAGTCAGCGGCAAGGACTCTTTGGATGGTGCATCCTTCCTTCCCGGGCTGCACTTTTCAGAAGCACACAATAAGGCTGCTTTTCAGCAGCATACAGAAGGTTTACTTTTCAGCTTCACCACACATAAACTCTGTTGGCTTTTCAGCTCAACACACATAAACAGCTTCACGCATCTCTGTTCATCTTCATGCAGTTCTCCTGGCTCCTCTCTCTGGAACGCAAGACTGGTGTGGCATGCACGTGAAAGTCATTCGCCACATACCTTCCCATCTCACTCTGTCCAGATGCCGCTTTGCTCCGTCCTGCTCACCACACTGAATTTAATATAATGTTGTGTTACACATACTGGTTTTATTGTGTTGCTCACTCAAAGTATGTGTTCGCTCATGGGTGGCGCTTGGGTTGGACTACATGGGCTTAAGCCCTGAATGTTTAGAGTAAAGCCCTGAATGTTTTTGGATGTCATAAGTAGGCTACCAGTACCAGTCAACTTGATCCTAAAATATAAATGTATTACCTACAACTTTTTGGTCAGTTTTGCTGTCATGGGCTAGGCCAACCCCATAGATATGAACAATTCCCTTCAAAAGAGAAGACATACACATTTATGCATTTATCAGATGCTTTTAACCACAGTGCATTCACGGTATTGATGTTATCATTACTTGTATTCCATGGGAATTGTATGAATGACATTGGTATTGAAAGAGCAATGCACTACCAGTTGCACTTTTGAAATGACTGGTAGAACATGTGCTACTAAATATGTACTCACCCTCATGTAATTTCAAACCTGTATGCTGTTTTCTTCTGTGAAACACAAAATGATTTTTGTGTGGAAATTCACCTGTAAAATGAATCAGGTCACTCCAGTGGAAAAGCTTAAGCAAAGAAATTTTTTATTCTCACTTACGAGCCTGGGTTGCCTCTCCTACTTCAAAGTATACATCAGAGAGCTACGAATATTTATCCAACACAATCATGCATATTAATTTTTCAGAAGACAAAGAATTAATTTACATTAATGCATTTGGCAGAGGCTTTTATCCAAAGTGACTTACAGTGCACTTATTACAGGGACAATCCCCCCGGAGCAACCTGGAGTTAAGTGTCTTACTCAAGGACACAATGGTGGTGACTGTGGGGATCAAACCAGCAACCTCCTGATTGCCAGTTATGTGCTTTAACCCACCACGCCACCACCCCTCCTAATGGTTCACTAATTAAATGATTGGCTAAATATAAAAAGTAATTACCATAGAACCTTCTATCTTTCTTCACTTTACAAGGACAGTTTCCTCTCGTGAAATGCTCTATTCTTCATCCACACTATACGTCTTCAGCTCATTCCATAATAATAAGATGTTTTTTACTCTTCAGCTGTGCTCTCTGATAAGACACAATTCTCTGTGTCCTTCTTCCTCTCTGACCTTGGCAGAGATGGCCATACAAATAAACTTAAGTTGACTTGGCTATAAAAAGAGAAACTATTTATCTTAGTATTTGAACAAGTTTGGTAAATTTACAGAAAGCAATTTACAGTTAATAAAAATTATAGAAAAAAACAAAGCATGATGAGGATTAATACGAATTACTTTTCCACATCCCCTCATGCTGTCAAATCAGAATAGTGTTCAGAGATGATAGTCTTCTCAGCACAATTGTACAGAGTGGTTATCTGCGTTACCATAGACTTTGTCATTTCGAACCAGTCTGTCCATTCTCTGCTGACCTCTCTCAACAACAAGGTGTTTCCGTCCACAGAACTGCCGCTCACTGGATATTTTTTTGTACTTGGTACTCATTCTGAGTAAATTCTAGAGACTGTTGAGTGTGAAAATCCCAGGAGCTAAGAGTTACAATGTAGCAAGGAGGAGGGCGGGTCGGAGCGTGATGATGTACACCCGGCTCCTAATATGGCTAATTAAGCCGACAAGAGAGATAAAGGCGGCTGGAGGCAGAGGTTTTGCACAGAAAGAGCTACAGGCAGCTGCCCTGTATGCGTTTGTGTTGTATGTCTTTTGTTTGAAGTTAATCATTAAATTATTATTTATATTATCAAGCCGGTTCTCGCCTCTTCCTTTCCCTTTTACCCCATTACATTGGTGCCAAAGCATGGGAAGGAGGACGTATGCGCCATAGTACAGTCCTCGCCACTACCATCCACCCGAAAGGAGCAGCCGCGGCCATCTGCCGGGGGACTGAGGAGCCGGGCCACCTGAATGCGGAGGAACGACCACTGACCGCGAGGGGAGGAGGGGCTCCCTACCGACCGCCTGCAGTGGTCTTGCTACTGCCAGGGGCGGATGACACCCCTACCGGCCATTAAAACGTGGCGGGGTCAAAGATAAGACAGCCATCAGTGAGCGGGGAGGGGCTCACTGCCATCTGCCTGGAGCTGGAGAACTGCTGCCAGGGGCAGAGGAGGCCCCTACCATCCACTAAAAGGATTGGGTTTAACTTGTATTGAACCCAGAATTTTCCTTCACAAATTTTAACAGAGATCACAACAAAGTTTTCTCAAAGTTTCTAGTTATATTTTGATGGCAACTGATTCTGGAGAATTCATGGTTTTAGTTTTATTGTACCTTACTTCCACTTTTGGTACTGCTGATCACTGCTGATTTGGTTGGGATTTCTGGTTACCGGTTGATGCGGAGCTCCAGCACCACCAGATCGAGCACCCCATCAGTGAAGCGACCCCCAGTCAGCGGCAAGGACTCTTTGGATGGTGCATCCAAAATGGTGCATTGGTTGGGATTTCTGGATCAGTCTTATATTTGTTCTTACCTTTCTGACTGGAGTTTCTGTGTTTTTGTAAATCAGATCTTGTCAGAGACAACAGTCCTGTCTTGTGGGGTTCCTCAGGATTCTGTTTTGGGTCCATTTCTGTTTTTGTTGTATATAATTCCTCTAGGACAGCATATCAGCCAGTTCAGTAATGTCTTCTACCACCTATATGTTGATGATATCCAGCTGTATTCTTCCTTCAAAGTTTCTGAGTTCCACAAGTTATCAGGCTTAATTGGTTGCTTCAATGACATCAAGCAGAGGTTAGCAGACAACTTCCTCCAATTGAACACTGATAAAACAGAAACTCATCATTGCCCCTGATAGTGTAATTCCTCAAACTAGACAAAAAATTGGTTCTTTAGGCTCCTCTGTTAAATCAAGTCACAGAAACGCAGGTGATGTGCTTGCCAAATCGATGCCTTCAGATTGTCATTCCAACAAATTGGTTCATAACTGCTTTTTCCATTTGAGGAATATTTCACAATTAAGATGGCTGGTGTCAAAGGCAGAATCGGAGATGATTATCCATGCTTTTATTTCTTGTCTCAATGTCTCAACAAAACAGCTCTTGATCGTCTTCAGACTGTACAGAATGCTGCTGTAAGGCTCTTAACAGGAACTAATAGAAGAGCGCATATTACTCCTGTTCTAAATTTTAGAATACATTTACATGTCTTGGTGTTAACTCTCAGGACTTTACATGGACAAGCTCCCCAGTATATCTCAGACTTGTTATAGTCTTATTTATCTACTCTGAGCCTTTGATAATTTTGCCAGAGATTTGTTCACAAATAGTTATTTGGTTATTTGTCGTGAGTCTGGAATAAAGAACATTAATTGCAATGATATGCATCGAACACTACTTAAATTAGCATGGATTGTCCACAGTGAACTATGAGTCTAAATAGCACATTACATAGATCTTCAAATGTAAAAATGTGGTGACACATGTGAAATATAGGTGATGTTTAGTTTATGTGACATGCTTGAGACATCATACAGGCCACATAAATTACAACTCAGAATGTATAACCTAGATATCATATAGAGACTGTGTCTGTTCCCTGAACTACCAAACACAAACCCCTCACTAAATCATTTAGAAAAATGTTTAAATAAGGTTTACATTAAAAAAAAAAAAAAAAAACAATCATATAAAGCTAACACAACTAAAACTCAGATCACTTTCATCCAAAGCACTATTCAGTAGTTTGTATGTTAATGTAATCTTGTGCTGAAGCAGTAAACGTATTTGGCTTGCTGTCCATATACTGGAGGGCTCGGAGTTCGAGACTTGACTCGAGTCCTGATTACCCCCCGGACTTTCCTTATTTAGATAATGAATCTATAGAATAGAGGAGATGGGGTGGAGGTGGAAGTCAGGAGACACAGGAAGCAGGTAAGCAGCAGCTTATATACCTCTGCTCGTGGGTTGTGATTTGTCAGATTAAAATGAACCTGCTCCTCCAAAACCTCTGTTAATTAACACCATATTGTAAAGGAAATGATCACAGATCATAGATTGGATGCGCTCTGTTTGACTGAAACCTGGCTTAAACCGGATGAATATATTAGTTTAAATGAATCTACTCCCCCAGATTATTGTTATAAACATGAGCCTCGTCTGAAGGGTCGAGGAGGAGGTGTTGCTACAATGTGAAGTTTTTGGTGTTACTCAGAGGACAGGATATAAATGTAAGTCTTTTGAACCAATAATGCTTAATGTGACACCGTTAGATGTAAATATTCTTTTTTTATTTATAGTACAGTTTATAGATCACTCAGGCCTTATTCTGATTTCCTTGGTGAATTTGCTCATTTTCTTTCAGATCTACTGTAGATAGAGCTTTAATTGTTGTTGACTTCAACATTCACATAGATAATGATAATTATACATTGGGATTAACATTTATCAATATTCTCAACTCTGTTGGGGTAGACAAAAGATGACAGAACCAATAATATGGAGTGGTGGTGGCGTAGTGGGCTAAAGCACTAAACTGGTAATTAGAAGTTTGCTGGTTCGATCCCCACAGTCACTACCATTGTGTCCTTGAGTAAGACACTTAACTCCAGGTTGCTCCGGGGGGATTGTCCCTGTAATAAGTGCTCTGTATAATACATTGGTAATCAGAAGGTTACTGGTTTGATCCCCACAGTCACCACCATTGTGTCCTTGAGTAAGACACTTAACTCCAGGTTGCTCCGGGGGGATTGTCCCTGTAATAAGTGCTCTGTATAATACATTGGTACTCAGAAGGTTGCTGGTTTGATCCCCACAGTCACCACCATTGTGTCCTTGAGTAAGACACTTAACTCCAGGTTGCTCCAGGGGGATTGTCCCTGTAATAAGTGCACTGTAAGTCACTTTGGATAAAAGTGTCTGTCTAATGCATACATGTAAATGTAATCATATGCTATATTTAATTCTGTCCTATGCAGTCGATGTTGATAATATAGCAATTCTGCTGCAGAGCGATGACATCTTGGATCATTACCTTGTTTCTAGTATGCAGTGTTTAGCTAAGGTCACTCAATCTAAACCCCGCTATCGTTCAGGTAGAACATTTCTTTCGACCACTAAAGATAGCTTCACTAATAAACTTGACGTAGTCATAGAAAATATGGATACAGTCTTTTCTAGAACTCTAGATAGTGTCGTCCCCTTTGATTAAAGAAAGTTAAAGAGAAAATTCCCACACCATGTTACAATGATCACAATGGTAAAATGGTATTTCACGGTGCATTTAAGGACAGTGTCTGTAGCTACAGGCAGGCACTAAAAGCTGCCAGGTCAGCATATTTGAGCAAACTCATAGAAAAAAACAAAAACAATCTTAGATATTTATCTAGAACTGTGGCTAAATTTGCACGAAAAAAGCTTCGACAGAATCAGATATTCGATTGTAGCACAGTACACAGATTTTATTTACTGATAAAATTGTAATCATCAGAAATTAAATTGGAACTATGTAATCATCTGCTACCGCACCTCAGAAAACTCATTATTCCCTATGAGCAACTTCAATCCTTTGCTGTCATAGGTCAGGAAGATCTGACAAAACGTATCAAATCATCAAAAGCAACAACATGTATGTTAGACCCGTTACAGATTAAGCTCCTAAAAGAGGTGTTTCCGGTCATTTCAGACCCTCTTATTAATATTATTATTATTAATTGTTCATTATGTCCTATGAAATTTTAAGCTTCAGTTATCAAACCACTTATCAAGAAACCACAGCTTGATCCAGGAGAGTTAACTGATTATAGACAGATCTCAAATATCCTATTTATGTGGACAATACTTGAAAAGGTATTAAACATGCATAAACAGCCTTTATCTCACCTGAGGGTTTGTTGGGTCCCGTTAGACTCAGGCCAGGTTGAAGACCTGTACTGGACATGTAGAATAACCCAGTAGTGATTTTAGTATACATATTCAAATACAGGCACATTGAACGGTTAACCAAATAACAACTATTCATGCACATCCTTAAGAAAAAAAAAGCTCCTTTTTTGTAGTCTTTTGAAGTCATAGGAGTTTAAGTCAATTGCCAACTAAAAAGTTAGTCTAGCTAACGTATGACTTCAGATGGCTTGGAATATTCTTGAAACATTCTTCTTTTGTCTTCCACAGAAAAAACAATAGCATACTAGTTTGACTCAAGCACAACCAAATGGACACTGCCAGTGCGTTTGCCATCCTTAAAATTAGTAATAATAATTTTTTAATAATAATAATTTTATTTATAGTGCAACTTTTAGCGATTAAGCTCAAAGTCCTTCACAAAATATATAAATTAAAATACACACACAGTAAAAGTAGAATGTAGAATATAAGAATGATTACAGGCTTTAAAATACACACAAGTATACACACAGACAAGGGCCAAGTTTATTATCGTACTCTGTCTTATAATATCATCGAAATCACTCTGCATCTTTTTTGTTTTTTTGAGCATACACTTGATTTGGAGATTCCATTCATATCTTCATTCTTTAGTTTGCTGTTGCAAGCGCCTCTTATTGTTACATTGATGACAGCTCAGACTTGATTTGCTTATCAGGAAGAATTCTTACACCTGAACTCTGATAACATCATACATTGGAACTGGTATTGTCTTAATGTTGTTAATTTCATTCGACAGAACACACCGTGTACATGTGTTGTACTACATTTGAAAAGACACTAGAATGTACCACAACTAGTATAACTTATCAAAGCTAAAATGGGGTGTTGAGGAGTGTATGTTAGTGCAAAGGATTGTTATAACAAGAAGCCAATGAATCAGGCAGGAAATAAAGAATTGACTAGCGTGTGGGTGGAGAGAGAATCTGAAGAATGACCTCTAAAAAAATAAAGCAATCAAGAAGAGACAGACAAACATGACTGGTGATGACTGAAAACAATGCTGAAATCTACAAATCATTTCTGTTTAAAAAAAAAAATAGAAAGTATTGTTACGCTAAGTCAAACTTGTATAGCTTAAGCCAAAAAACAAAAGACTCAATCAGAAGAGATAAATTGCTGTCTGCACAATGAATAAAGATTCAAGACTTGAATTCACTCTGTACTTTTCACCTTTTTCACTATGTAAATGTACAAATAAATGTGAAAAAGAAGAAAGCAATTAAATAAAATGCAGTTAAATTAATTCCAATTTAGTTTATTTGAAACCCTGAACATAAATATAGAATAGTGCTCTCTCTCTCTCTCTCTCTCTCTCTCTCTCTCTCTATATATATATATATATATATATTTTATATATGCACTGTACATATATATAACTTACAAGATTTTATACAGATTTAGTTATTTATAAATACATAGTTGATGATCTTGTGATAATAGAATTGGTAATAGAATACATCTGTCTCAGACTGTTGGAACCCACTTTAAACACAGACTTTTCTCACCAGTTAAAATACTAGTTAGTTGTACCTATTATTTCGTTTTTACCAATATCTACCAATGAATTTAGAGAAAAGACCACTTAATTTAGGATTAATTTAGAGAATACACTTCCTGAAACTCTTTTTTCAGACAAAGTATATTAAACAACTGGTTTGACTGGTTAGTGGTGACGCTGGTTTAGTCTTTTTAAAGAGGATCTTGAGAACACAAATGTATTTGTTTTGTTCCAGGCAATGCTGACTCAGATGTAAATTCTTCACACTATTCAGATATGATTACTTGCGATGATAGTGTAGATAGATGTGATCTCTTTGTGTTGGTTTGTTTCAGAAACAGATGTTCATACTAAACATGTGTGCAAACATGCGATGGTCTGAGGTATACAGAACCAGCGCTGGAATGGAATCCTTCAAAGTCTTGTTTGTCATTTTCAGCAAGATTATGTACAATATTACTGTAGTATCTTCTTCATATATGTGATATTCCTTCATGTGAGCGGCATTGAGGGCACCGTTCAGACCTGTTGGAGTCAGGACATGTGTGTCTACTGTCAGTCAAACCATGTGACCAGAAGTGACACGGCAACCAGGATTGAAGCGGTTGACACACTGATCCTGCTAGTGACTTCGCTTGATGAATATGCTGCATTGTGGGGAAAAGAAACAACATTTATTTTAGATTCATCCTTCAATTACAATGCAGCATATTGTGTCTCTGTGGCACTTTCAAAACGTCCCTGAGCGGCGCGCCCAGCTCGACACCGCAACACTGAGCACGTTTACATGCACACCAATACACCGATTACTCAGTAAAATCAGCTTATTGAAAGCAATAAATCTGTGTTTACTCGTGCGCACATTGAATGAGGCAGTTAGAACTCTGGTTAATGTGTTTACATGCCACGAGATATCAGCGTAATGGGCAAAAATCTACCCGTGTAAACCGGTTTTTCATAAGCCGTTTATGGCCTTCACACCGACAGGAATGCGGTTTATTGCGTTTACATGACCACACGCATTGTCAGCTTATTGTGCATTATCGGGGAAAGAATGTGCATGTAAACGCGCTCATTGACTCAACAAACGGAGTGAGTTTGGACTGTCTGTCACACTTCAGCTTTGAGTACTGCAATGGTCGTCTGATGAATGACGTGCCATTATTAAACAGCTCTACTGAAGGATAAATGAGTTAACAATTTGTCACTGCGCCTTTAGTTAAGTCACGTACTGACACGACTTAATTATATTCAAAACAGCATAGCTTATCCAGTAATGAGCTACTATGCAACTTAAACAGACCGCCCTCTCTCAGATGTAGTGTTGGGAAATAATTGTAATAAATCGGTTTTGTTTTCGGACAGTTCATGTTAGTGAACCAGTTCGAATAAATGATTCCCCGAGTTCCTGTGCCTTTTTCTAACCAGTAGTTACTGGAACCAGTAGTTCCCCTAACACTAATGCACTGTAAGAAAGTAAATCACTCACCTGTGCCATTAATCACAATGGAAGACGTGAAGATCTGGAAGGGTAAAGAGTTGTTGTAGGCTGCTCGGACTATAGTTTTCAATATTTGTGTACTGTTGGGTAGAGTGGAGTTCGCTGCAAATGTGAGGTCTATGGCGTTTTTAATCATGGGCACACTCTTTGATTTTGCAGTGGCATTACTGGGGAGAGTCCAAGAGTTTTGAGACAAGATTCAATAAACAATATTGCGTGTTTTCAGGAATCTAAAGTGATTTTAAATGAAATAATAAACACAAATGCATACCTGAATTGTGTTGAAGTTAGTACAGTGAATGATGTTGGATAATCAGCAGTGAAAAAGGGTTCAAGCTAAAAAAAGAGAGTAGATTAGAGAGGATTGTTTTTTTGAAAGCATATTTCACCATTTAGACGAGTAGACAATCAATACTTACCCCTAATTTTATCATTGATGCCCTGTTTCGAAATTCAGTTGAACTTGTGTCTAACAGAGCAGCCACAAAGGAGCCATTGGTCAAGAGGGTCAAAGGAATGATCTGCAGTGATTCTAAAATAGTTTAGAAAGAGAAAATATGTTAAAGAGGATAGTTCACTCAAAAGTGTAAAGTTATGTCAACATTTACGTGTTTTTTCAAACCCAACTGACTTTTCTGCCGTGGAACACAAAAGGAAATTTTGGAGATATGATGAATGGTGACTGGGACTATTGCAGTCATACAAATTTCAAACAACAAAAAATAATTTTTTTTTTAACTTACTGGTAACACTAATAGATTCAGCAACAATAGAGAGGTTGAAGCCTGGAGTTGACACTGCCTCTTTCAGAGTAATCACAATGTCATCGTTGCTTGGGATGGGTTCAGTGGAGGTTTCATTAAACACTAACTCAAGCTCTGCCTCCACATTTTGTTGCATCCGGGTTCTGGTAACACCTCTAAAGAGAAACACATCACCGTGTTCTTTACAAGAGGTTTCAGGACACATGGTACACATTCAATCTAGAAGCTGTTTTATCTGTTGACATATTCAGTTGACTCTAAGAATTAGGGTGCCTATACACTAGAGATGGGGCGGCTGTGGCTCAGGTGGTGGAGCGGGTCGGCTGCTAATCGCAGGGTTGGTGGTTCAATTCTCAGCCCACATGACGTCACATACCGAAGTGTCCTTGGTCAAGTCACTGAACCCCAAGTTGCTCCCAATGGCGGACTAGGGCCTCAGTGTGAGTGTGAATGAGATACAGTGTAAAGTGCTGTGGTAACCTCTAAGGTTAAAAAAGGTGCTATATATGTTCAGACCATTTACCATTTAGAGTTAATTACGTTAAACAGACTGCAAATCCATTTATTTCAAAAAGGGTAACATTTAAGAGAGTCCTTCTGTGCTTTTGTGAGCTCCTATTAGCTGAATTCTTGCTTTATCTCACACTCACACCACTCTTTCCAAGCCCTCCAAACGAAGCTTACGCACCCCTATCCATCAAACACTCCATTGGAGATTTATCTAGCGTAGGTACCAGTAACTACTTTCAAAGATTGTCTTTCACATATCCAATTAAAATGAATGTTTTGTGTAACAGGTATTTGACTTCAAGGATACTTAAGTTTTAAGGACTTTTGAGGACAAAGGAAACGTAACTAAAGGAGTCTCTAAAGTAATGAAGCAAACCATTGACCTACCTGAAAGCAATCACATGAACCCTGATGAAAAGAGGTCCATACTTCTTTTTATAGATTTTGTCAAACTGTAAAAGAAAAAGTAGCATACTAAGTTTAGTTACAGTTTATTTATATTTTACATTAATCCAAAATGCTGTCAGGTCATGCTGTACTTGTCATAAAAACGGATTGTAGTTTGAAACTCACCTCAAATTCAATTTGAAATGCTAGTTTCTTAAATTCTTGACTTTGCGGGTCTGCAAGCTGTATAACATATATTTGTAAAATGATCAAGTCTATGGTTACAACTGGTGGAGGACGTGTTGGAACTGCTGTTGTTGTAGTTTTGGTTGTGGTGGTTGGACGTTTGGTGGTTGGTTTGGCTGCAGCGGGTTTGCTAGTAGTTGTAGTAGGTTTGGTTGTAGTTGTTGGTTTACGTGTAGTGGGTTTGGTTGTAGTTGTTGGTTTACTTGTAAAGGGTTTGGTTGTAGTTGTTGGTTTACGTGTAGTGGGTTTGGTTGTAGTTAAAGGGTCAGCATTTGGCCTGACTGTTGTTGGTGGAGGTTACACATAGTTGTCAAAATAATAAATGAGAAAATATATTAGTCTCCAAGAGGACAAATTAAAATGTTTTTCTTTTTAAAGGTAAACACCTAAATTAATCATAAAGGAGAATTTTTTATTGAATGTTGATGCAATTTGATAACATAAACTTATTGACATACCCTGTACACTTGTGATATTAAACGTAGTGGTAGCATTGAGGAAAACTTCACTGATCTCAATATCACTGGGCAATACGCTATCCAACCTGAACTCTAAATTCATATCGGTGATGACTGATCCAGGACTGTATAAATGGAGAGGAAGAAAAAGATCTGGTGTGAAATTATTACTTGTTACTTTGAAAATTAGCCTTATAAAATATAAAATTTATATTTACTACAGATATAAGCTTTAAAGAAATGAAATACCCACCGGAACCGAATAACTCTCAATCTGATGAAGAAGTGGTATATTTTTCTAAAGATTGGCTCAAACTGTAAACAAAATTACAATACTAAGTTCAACATTGAGTTAGTAAGTCTTACTTTTGGAGAAAATTAACACATTAAAAACAGGAAATAGTTTTGAAGATTAATTTGTTACATTACATCAAGTTTCTTTACAAATCGTCCAAATTTCAGTGCATATTAAAATTCTACTGTGCACTAAATGTCTGTTTAAAACTACACGCTCAAAGTATTGAAATGTTTGTTATAATACACACCTCATTTTTGACTCTTCGTTCTCGTATTTGAAAGGTTTCTGAATTTGAGTCAGACAGTGCTATTTCAAAGTTTTCATTGCTGGTAAACCTGACGGTGACTGTAGTTGTGAGGGGTGTTGTTGTATGAAGTGTAGGCTTGTTTGAATTTGTGGTGGGATGAGGTGCTGTTTTTGGCAGGGTTATAGTTGAAGCTACAGACTGGTTTGTAGTTCTAGGTTTGGTTGCAGGTGTAGTTATTAGCTGGGTTTTAGTTGTTGTAGGTTTCAATGTATTTATTGTTGGCTCGGTTGCAGTTGTCAGCTCTTTTGTAGTTTTAACTGTAGGCTTGGCAGTTGTGGTGGTGAGTTGGATTGTTGGCTGGGTTGTAGATATGTTTGGCTGTGTTGCAGTTGTCGGCTGGGATGTAAATGTTAGAGCTGCGGATGTGGATGAATCTGCTGGCTGGGTTGCAGCTGTTGCAGGCTTGGTTGTAACTGTAGACTGCTGGGATATTTTCTGGACTGTAGTTGGTAAAGATGAGGATGTAGTTGTGGTCTGGACTGCATTTGTAGGCCCAGCAGTTGTTGTAACACTAGGCTGAGTTGTAGCTGCTGCAGTCTTGGTTGTAGCTGTTGCAGGCTGGGATATTGTGGTTTGTATTGGAGGAGATTTAGTTGTGGTCTGGGCTGCATTTGTAAGTTGGGCAGCTGTTGTAATTGTAGACTGAGTAGTAACTGTTGTAGGCTTGGTTGTTGCTGTTGCAGGCTGGGAAATTATTTTCTGGGTTGTAGCTGGTGACGGTCTGGATGTAGTTGTGGACTGTGATGCATTTGTAGGCCCGACAGTTGTTGTAACTGTAGTCTCAGTATTAGCTGTTGAAGGCTTGGTTGTAGCTGTTGCAGGCTGGGAAATTATTTTCTGGGTTGTAGCTGGTGACGGTCTGGATGTAGTTGTGGACTGTGATGCAATTGTAGGCCCGACAGTTGTTGTAACTGTAGACTGAGTAGTAGCTGTTGAAGGCTTGGTTGTAGCAGTTGCAGGCTGGGAAATTATTTTCTGGGTTGTAGCTGGTGACGGTCTGGATGTAGTTGTGGACTGTGATGCATTTGTAGGCCCGACAGTTGTTGTAACTGTAGTCTCAGTATTAGCTGTTGAAGGCTTGGTTGTAGCTGTTGCAGGCTGGGAAATTATTTTCTGGGTTGTAGCTGGTGACGGTCTGGATGTAGTTGTGGACTGTGATGCATTTGTAGGCCCGACAGTTGTTGTAACTGTAGACTGAGTAGTAGCTGTTGAAGGCTTGGTTGTAGCTGTTGCAGGCTGGGAAATTATTTTCTGGGTTGTAGCTGGTGACGGTCTGGATGGAGTTGTGGACTGTGATGCATTTGTAGGCCCGACAGTTGTTGTAACTGTAGTCTCAGTATTAGCTGTTGAAGGCTTGGTTGTAGCTGTTGCAGGCTGGGAAATTATTTTCTGGGTTGTAGCTGGTGACGGTCTGGATGTAGTTGTGGACTGTGATGCAATTGTAGGCCCGACAGTTGTTGTAACTGTAGACTGAGTAGTAGCTGTTGAAGGCTTGGTTGTAGCTGTTGCAGGCTGGGAAATT
This sequence comes from Xyrauchen texanus, assembly GCF_025860055.1. Lineage (NCBI taxonomy): Eukaryota > Metazoa > Chordata > Actinopteri > Cypriniformes > Catostomidae > Xyrauchen > Xyrauchen texanus. The sequence continues at coordinate 63,026,017 of NC_068276.1, read as the reverse complement.
ATTTTCTGGGTTGTAGCTGGTGACGGTCTGGATGTAGTTGTGGACTGTGATGCATTTGTAGGCCCGACAGTTGTTGTAACTGTAGACTGAGTATTAGCTGTTGAAGGCTTGGTTGTAGCTGTTGCAGGCTGGGAAATTATTTTCTGGGTTGTAGCTGGTGACGGTCTGGATGTAGTTGTGGACTGTGATGCAATTGTAGGCCCGACAGTTGTTGTAACTGTAGACTGAGTAGTAGCTGTTGAAGGCTTGGTTGTAGCTGTTGCAGGCTGGGAAATTATTTTCTGGGTTGTAGCTGGTGACGGTCTGGATGTAGTTGTGGACTGTGATGCATTTGTAGGCCCGACAGTTGTTGTAACTGTAGACTGAGTATTAGCTGTTGAAGGCTTGGTTGTAGCTGTTGCAGGCTGGGAAATTATTTTCTGGGTTGTAGCTGGTGACGGTCTGGATGTAGTTGTGGACTGTGATGCATTTGTAGGCCCGACAGTTGTTGTAACTGTAGTCTCAGTATTAGCTGTTGAAGGCTTGGTTGTAGCTGTTGCAGGCTGGGAAATTATTTTCTGGGTTGTAGCTGGTGACGGTCTGGATGTAGTTGTGGACTGTGATGCAATTGTAGGCCCGACAGTTGTTGTAACTGTAGACTGAGTAGTAGCTGTTGAAGGCTTGGTTGTAGCAGTTGCAGGCTGGGAAATTATTTTCTGGGTTGTAGCTGGTGACGGTCTGGATGTAGTTGTGGACTGTGATGCATTTGTAGGCCCGACAGTTGTTGTAACTGTAGACTGAGTAGTAGCTGTTGAAGGCTTGGTTGTAGCTGTTGCAGGCTGGGAAATTATTTTCTGGGTTGTAGTTGGTGACGGTCTGGATGTAGTTGTGGACTGTGATGCATTTGTAGGCCCGACAGTTGTTGTAACTGTAGTCTCAGTATTAGCTGTTGAAGGCTTGGTTGTAGCTGTTGCAGGCTGGGAAATTATTTTCTGGGTTGTAGCTGGTGACGGTCTGGATGTAGTTGTGGACTGTGATGCATTTGTAGGCCCGACAGTTGTTGTAACTGTAGTCTCAGTATTAGCTGTTGAAGGCTTGGTTGTAGCTGTTGCAGGCTGGGAAATTATTTTCTGGGTTGTAGCTGGTGATGGTCTGGATGTAGTTGTGGACTGTGATGCATTTGTAGGCCCGACAGTTGTTGTAACTGTAGACTGAGTAGTAGCTGTTGAAGGCTTGGTTGTAGCAGTTGCAGGCTGGGATATTATTTTCTGGGTTGTAGCTGGTGACGGTCTGGATGTAGTTGTGGACTGTGATGCATTTGTAGGCCCGACAGTTGTTGTAACTGTAGACTGAGTAGTAGCTGTTGAAGGCTTGTTTGTAGCTGTTGCAGGCTGGGATATTATTTTCTGGGTTGTAGCTGGTGACGGTCTGGATGTAGTTGTGGACTGTGATGTATTTGTAGGCCCGACAGTTGTTGTAACTGTAGACTGAGTAGTAGCTGTTGAAGGCTTGGTTGTAGCTGTTGCAGGCTGGGATATTATTTTCTGGGTTGTAGCTGGTGACGGTCTGGATGTAGTTGTGGACTGTGATGCATTTGTAGGCCCGACAGTTGTTGTAACTGTAGACTGAGTAGTAGCTGTTGAAGGCTTGTTTGTAGCTGTTGCAGGCTGGGAAATTATTTTCTGGGTTGTTTTTGGGATAGTTGGGGGTATTGTTGTTGTCAGAGCTGAATTTGTAGGGTGCACTGTTGTTGTAACACTAGGCTGAGTTGTACCTGTGTCATGTTGTGGGGTAGATATCGTTGGGTGTGTTTTAATTACTGGCTGGATTGTAGTTGTAGGTTTTAATGTAGTTGTTGTCTGGACATTATTTGTACCATGGGCTGTTGTTGTAACTGTAGATTTTGTTGTAATTGTTGACTGGATTGCAGCTGTTGTGGATATGGTTGTATATATCATTGAACTTTCAGGTATACCCGTCAGTTTCGATAAACTTGTAACTCTTTGTGGCTGAGTTGTTGTAATCTGGGTTGTAGGTGTTGCAGGCTTTGATGTAGTGATTGTTGGCTGGGTTGGAGTTTGTGTAGGTTTCTGTGTAGTTTTGGTCTGGGCTGTATTTGTACTTTGTATTTGGGCAGTTGTTGAAAGCGTTGGCTTTGTTGAAGATGTTGCAGGTTGTGATGCAGATATTGTTGCAGGCTGAATCATAGTTGTAGGTTGGAATAGAGTTGTTGCTGTCATCCGTGTTGTAGTATGAGCACTGTTTGTATCTTGGGCTGTTGTTGTAACTGTAGGATAGGTTGAAGTGTGTTGGATTGCAGATACTGTTTGTTGGAGTGTTGTTGATGGTTCAAGTGTTTGTATGAAAGTAGTTGTAGAAGGATTTGTTGTAGTTGTAAGGTCATCTTTCGGCCTGACTGTTGTTGGTAGTTTTATAGTAGATTTAATTGTTGTCATCAAACAACAATTAAGAAAAGTTATTTATTGTTAGTTTTCATCAATCCAAAATTTTCCTTGGTCACATAACATAAAACATCCAAACTATGTAGTGCAACCTTTTTTACTGGTTGACTTTATTACTTTTCTAGTTAATTGAACAATTTGAAACTTGCTCTCCAATTGAATGTTTTAAATGTTTTTGGAAGAGTGATACAGGATGCATTAAAATTGCATTGTTTTTTTTCTCCATATGAACTGATTTGCTTACCCTCTACACTGGTGATATTAAACGTAGTGGAGGCATTGAGCATAATATTTCTTATCTCTTCATCAGCAGGTAAAATGCTGTCCATCCTGAATATTAAATCCATATCTGTGATGACTGATCCAGCACTGGAAAGAAAATAGAAGAAAATGAGTCAAATGTTAAAGGTTATAACAAATAGCTTATAAAAGTATATATTTTTGAGGCAATATAATGCCAGAGAGGACATGTTTTCATTATAAAGAAAATAAATACTTACTGGAACCGGATGAATGTCAATTCGATGAAGGAGTGGAATGCTTTACTTAAAATGTTCAAAAACTGTAGAAAATTGATAATATCAGGTTCAACACTGAGTAATAAAAATTAAGTATGAAACATTTGGGCAAAATGAAAACATGGTGGTTGGTGGTTAATTTGTTGGTTACATACAATTACTTTACCAATTTAAAATCGGTAAAAAATTTGGTAAAATCGGCCTGTACTCCTTTCTTTGGAGGTCTTGTTCTCTAGTGAACTTTGTTTGTCATTTACATTAACATTTACAGTGCATTCAAAGTATATATTTTTTTATCTTTGTTCAAACCCATAATCTTGGCATTGCTAGCACCATGCTCTGCCAGTTAAGCTACAGCACCCTTACAGGAGCTACATACCTTTGTCTGTACCAAACTATTTACTGAAACCTAAAATATCTAAATATTTACAACACAACGTACGTCATCTTTGACTCTTTGTTCTCGTTTTTTAAATGTGGGTGAAGTTGAGTCCAACAGTGCGGGATCAAAAGTTTCATCGCTGGTGAACCTCACAGGCACTGTAGTTTTAAGCAGTGTTGTAGTTTTAAGTGTAGGCTTGATTGTTGTCATAGTGAGTTCCACTCCATTTGTTGATTGTTGGGTTGAAGATTGTATTGCTGTTGCAAAAATAAGAATAAACTGATATTAGCCTCAATAAGAACTTTATATCTGAAAGTCAAAGACATTTATATATTTATATAATTACATATAATATATATTTTATATACATATATTTACAGTATATGTATAACATATGGGCTATTTATATGTGTGGCTGGGCAGAGGGCGGCCTAATCAGGCTAATTAGCCCTCGAGATGGATAAAGGCTGACCGAAAACAGCAGTGCAAGAGAGAGAGATATATGAGCAGCTGTCCGACACCTGTGTGTCAGTTTTATATTAAACTATTATTTATATTTTCAAGCCGTTCTCGCCTCCTCCTTTCCCTTTAATCCCTTTAAACTGATGCCAAAACCCGGGAAGGAGGAGGGATGCGCTGTAGTGGAGGTCTCGCCACTACCATCCAACCCAAAGGAGCAGCTGCGGCCATCCACCTGAGGACAGAGGAGGCGGCCGCCTGGAAGTGGAGGAACTGCTGCCGACCGCGAGGGGAGGAGGGGTTCCCAATCATCCGCCTGGAATGGTTACCACTGCCAGGGACAGGGGAGACCCCTACCGTCCACCAAAAACACAGCCGGAGGACTGCCCCCGATCCGCCCGGGGAGGCACGGCTGTCGTCCATTAGAGGGTGGAGGAGTGGCCGAGGACCAAGCTATGGTGTATTGGAGAACTGGCGAGTAAGTGTTTTTTTCCCTCTCTCTCTCCTCTCTCTCTCCCACTGCTGCTCCACATTGGCCTTTCCCTCTCTTTTAAATTTGAATGTGTTTTTGGGTGGTATTGGAATCTGGGAGAGAATCTGTCCCTCCCAGATTCAGGAAGGCGGGGGTGACCTGCCAGCAGATGGGGCCAGAAGGGCACACCCCACCCCCCGGAGAAAGGGGGGTGGGGTGTACATCATGCCGGGGGCGGATCAGGCTAATTAGCCCTTGAGAGGGATAAAGGCTGACCGAAGACAGTAGTGCGAGAGAGAGATATATATGGGTAGCTGTCCGACACCTGTGTGTGTGTTTGTCTTTTTGGTTCAGTTTTATATTAAACTATTATTTATATTGTCAAGCCGGTTCTCGTCTCCTCCTTTCCCTTTAATCCATTTTCAATATGTATACCTTAAAAGGGGAGGCTCGGAATGTGAAACCTTTTAGGTCATTGCCATTTATGCACCTTCATGTGTACTGTTTGACTTTCTTCCGTGAAACACAAAATATGTTTGGTAGAATGACAGAATCAGTCACCATTCACTTTCATTGCATTTTTTCTCTATTCAGTAAAATGTATGGTGACTAAGGCTGTACATCTCCTTATTATGTTCCACATAAATTATGAAAAATTTTTCATTAGTTGTGTCAATTAATGTTCCAAAACAAAATAAATCTCAAAATACTTGAATACAGGTTTGCCTAACTTATATAACAAGGGTGTTTTAGGTGAGACAGTTGTTGTACTGACAGATGTCGGAGTGCCCTCTGTGGTAGCAAATGGAGTGTGGGGTAATGTTGTGTCCACTAGTGTCACTGGTTCTACTGTAATACCTGCTGTAGTCCTTGATGTGATAACAGCATTTGTTTCTCCAGGCTCAGTAATGATCACTGTTGTTTCTTCTCTGCTCTTTCCTGTAGTGGACTGTGATGCAAAATCATCAGTTGTATCTGTAGCAATTTCTGTGGGCACTGCTGTGACACCAGAAGTTGATGTGGATTTGATCTCGGTTGTTGATTCTGGTGTGGTGCTTGTTGATTGATCGGTAATTCCTACACTTGATTTCTCTGTAAACAATGTTGTGGACTCTATAGTTGAACCTGAAGGTGATGACTTTGTGAAGACTGTGGTTGATGCTTCTGTTATTCCTTTTGTGGATTTCACTGTAGGAGCAGTAACTGACAAATCTGTGGACTCTGTGGTCAATTCAAAAGTAAATGTTGTGGATTTTGCTGTGTCACTTGAGGCTGATACTGATGTTATGGCTGTATGTGATTGATCAGTAGTTGCTGATTCTTCTTTGGTAAATTCAGCTGTTATTTCTGTAGCTGATTCTGTTGTTAATGTTGTAGTTGACTGAACAGAAGTTCTTGCACTTGTTTTCTGAGTAGATTCTGTTGTGGACTCTGTGGTGGTAGCTGTCACTAAAGAATCTGTGAAATCTGAGTTTGGTATCGGTGTAACTGTTTTGGATTCCATTGTTGAAGAATGAGTTGATAGATCTGGAAATTCTGTTGTTGATACTTTAGTGACATTTTGGGAGATGTCTGATGTAAACGCTGTCGTTGAACCCAGTGTGTCTTCAGTAGTTAATTGTGGTGTTAAGACTGTAGCTGTTTGATCAGTTATTCCTGTAGTTGTCAGATCAGTCTCTTCTGTTGATTCCTCCTCTGAGTCAGTAGTAAAAGGTGTTGATACTTTAGTGACATTTTGGGAGATGTCTGATGTAAATGCTGTTGTTGAACCCAGTGTGTCTTCAGTAGTTAATTGTGAAGTTGTGATTGTTGCTGTTTGATCAGTTATTCCTGTAGTTGTCAGATCAGTCTCTTCTGTTGATTCCTCCTCTGATGAGTCAGTAGTAAAAGCTGTTGATACTTTAGTGACATTTTGGGAGATGTCTGATGTAAATGCTGTTGTTGAACCCAGTGTGTCTTCAGTAGTTAATTGTGAAGTTGTGATTGTTGCTGTTTGATCAGTTATTCCTGTAGTTGTCAGATCAGTCTCTTCTGTTGATTCCTCCTCTGATGAGTCAGTAGTAAAAGCTGTGGATACTTTAGTGACATTTTGGGAGATGTCTGATGTAAATGCTGTTGTTGAACCCAGTGTGTCTTCAGTAGTTAATTGTGAAGTTGTGATTGTAGCTGTTTGATCAGTTATTCCTGTAGTTGTCAGATCAGTCTCTTCAGTTGATTCCTCCTCTGATGAGTCAGTAGTAAAAGCTGTTGATACTTTAGTGACATTTTGGGAGATGTCTGATGTAAATACTGTTGTTGATCCCAGTGTGTCTTCAGTAGTTAATTGTGAAGTTGTGATTGTAGCTGTTTGATCAGTTATTCCTGTAGTTGTCAGATCAGTCTCTTCTGTTGATTCCTCCTCTGATGAGTCAGTAGTAAAAGCTGTTGATACTTTAGTGACATTTTGGGAGATGTCTGATGTAAACGCTGTTGTTGAACCCAGTGTGTCTTCAGTAGTTAACTGTGAAGTTGTGATTGTAGCTGTTTGATCAGTTATTCCTGTAGTTGTCAGATCAGTCTCTTCTGTTGATTCCTCCTCTGATGAGTCAGTAGTAAAAGCTGTGGATACTTTAGTGACATTTTGGGTGATGTCTGATGTAAACGCTGTTGTTGAACCCAGTGTGTCTTCAGTAGTTAATTGTGAAGTTGTGATTGTTGCTGTTTGATCAGTTATTCCTGTAGTTGTCAGATCAGTCTCTTCTGTTGATTCCTCCTCTGATGAGTCAGTAGTAAAAGCTGTTGATACTTTAGTGACATTTTGGGAGATGTCTGATGTAAATGCTGTTGTTGAACCCAGTGTGTCTTCAGTAGTTAATTGTGGTGTTGTGATTGTAGCTGTTTGATCAGTTATTCCTGTAGTTGTCAGATCAGTCTCTTCTGTTGATTCCTCCTCTGATGAGACACTAGTAAAAGCTGTTGATACTTTAGTGACATTTTGGGAGATGTCTGATGTAAACGCTGTTGTTGAACCCAGTGTGTCTTCAGTAGTTAATTGTGGTGTTAAGACTGTTGCTGTTTGATCAGTTATTCCTGTAGTTGTCAGATCAGTCTCTTCTGTTGATTCCTCCTCTGATGAGTCAGTAGTAAAAGCTGTGGATACTTTAGTGACATTTTGGGAGATGTCTGATGTAAACGCTGTTGTTGAACCCAGTGTGTCTTCAGTAGTTAATTGTGAAGTTGTGATTGTTTCTGTTAGATCAGTTATTCCTGTAGTTGTCAGATCAGTCTTGTCTGTTGATTCCTCCTCTGATGAGTCAGTAGTAAAAGCTGTTGATACTTTAGTGACATTCTGGGAGATGTCTGATGTAAACGCTGTTGTTGAACCCAGTGTGTCTTCAGTAGTTAATTGTGAAGTTGTGATTGTTGCTGTTTGATCACTTATTCCTGTAGTTGTCAGATCAGTCTCTTCTGTTGATTCCTCCTCTGATGAGTCAGTAGTAAAAGCTGTTGATACTTTAGTGACATTTTGGGAGATGTCTGATGTAAATGCTGTTGTTGAACCCAGTGTGTCTTCAGTAGTTAATTGTGGTGTTGTGATTGTAGCTGTTTGATCAGTTATTCCTGTAGTTGTCAGATCAGTCTCTTCTGTTGATTCCTCCTCTGATGAGTCAGTAGTAAAAGCTGTGGATACTTTAGTGACATTTTGGGAGATGTCTGATGTAAATGCTGTTGTTGAACCCAGTGTGTCTTCAGTAGTTAACTGTGAAGTTGTGATTGTAGCTGTTTGATCAGTTATTCCTGTAGTTGTCAGATCAGTCTCTTCTGTTGATTCCTCCTCTGATGAGTCAGTAGTAAAAGCTGTTGATACTTTAGTGACATTTTGGGAGATGTCTGATGTAAACGCTGTTGTTGAACCCAGTGTGTCTTCAGTAGTTAATTGTGAAGTTGTGATTGTTGCTGTTTGATCAGTTATTCCTGTAGTTGTCAGATCAGTCTCTTCTGTTGATTCCTCCTCTGATGAGTCAGTAGTAAAAGCTGTTGATACTTTAGTGACATTTTGGGAGATGTCTGATGTAAATGCTGTTGTTGAACCCAGTGTGTCTTCAGTAGTTAATTGTGGTGTTGTGATTGTAGCTGTTTGATCAGTTATTCCTGTAGTTGTCAGATCAGTCTCTTCTGTTGATTCCTCCTCTGATGAGACACTAGTAAAAGCTGTTGATACTTTAGTGACATTTTGGGAGATGTCTGATGTAAACGCTGTTGTTGAACCCAGTGTGTCTTCAGTAGTTAATTGTGAAGTTGTGATTGTTGCTGTTTGATCACTTATTCCTGTAGTTGTCAGATCAGTCTCTTCTGTTGATTCCTCCTCTGATGAGTCAGTAGTAAAAGCTGTTGATACTTTAGTGACATTTTGGGAGATGTCTGATGTAAATGCTGTTGTTGAACCCAGTGTGTCTTCAGTAGTTAATTGTGGTGTTGTGATTGTAGCTGTTTGATCAGTTATTCCTGTAGTTGTCAGATCAGTCTCTTCTGTTGATTCCTCCTCTGATGAGTCAGTAGTAAAAGCTGTGGATACTTTAGTGACATTTTGGGAGATGTCTGATGTAAATGCTGTTGTTGAACCCAGTGTGTCTTCAGTAGTTAACTGTGAAGTTGTGATTGTAGCTGTTTGATCAGTTATTCCTGTAGTTGTCAGATCAGTCTCTTCTGTTGATTCCTCCTCTGATGAGTCAGTAGTAAAAGCTGTTGATACTTTAGTGACATTTTGGGAGATGTCTGATGTAAACGCTGTTGTTGAACCCAGTGTGTCTTCAGTAGTTAATTGTGAAGTTGTGATTGTTGCTGTTTGATCAGTTATTCCTGTAGTTGTCAGATCAGTCTCTTCTGTTGATTCCTCCTCTGATGAGTCAGTAGTAAAAGCTGTTGATACTTTAGTGACATTTTGGGAGATGTCTGATGTAAATGCTGTTGTTGAACCCAGTGTGTCTTCAGTAGTTAATTGTGGTGTTGTGATTGTAGCTGTTTGATCAGTTATTCCTGTAGTTGTCAGATCAGTCTCTTCTGTTGATTCCTCCTCTGATGAGTCAGTAGTAAAAGCTGTTGATACTTTAGTGACATTTTGGGAGATGTCTGATGTAAATGCTGTTGTTGAACCCAGTGTGTCTTCAGTAGTTAATTGTGATGTTGTGATTGTTGCTGTTTGATCAGTTATTCCTGTAGTTGTCAGATCAGTCTCTTCTGTTGATTCCTCCTCTGATGAGTCAGTAGTAAAAGCTGTTGATACTTTAGTGACATTTTGGGAGATGTCTGATGTAAATGCTGTTGTTGAACCCAGTGTGTCTTCAGTAGTTAATTGTGGTGTTGTGATTGTAGCTGTTTGATCAGTTATTCCTGTAGTTGTCAGATCAGTCTCTTCTGTTGATTCCTCCTCTGATGAGTCACTAGTAAAAGCTGTTGATACTTTAGTGACATTTTGGGAGATGTCTGATGTAAACGCTGTTGTTGAACCCAGTGTGTCTTCAGTAGTTAATTGTGAAGTTGTGATTGTTTCTGTTAGATCAGTTATTCCTGTAGTTGTCAGATCAGTCTCGTCTGTTGATTCCTCCTCTGATGAGTCAGTAGTAAAAGCTGTTGATACTTTAGTGACATTTTGGGAGATGTCTGATGTAAACGCTGTTGTTGAACCCAGTGTGTCTTCAGTAGTTAATTGTGAAGTTGTGATTGTTGCTGTTTGATCAGTTATTCCTGTAGTTGTCAGATCAGTCTCTTCTGTTGATTCCTCCTCTGATGAGTCAGTAGTAAAAGCTGTTGATACTTTAGTGACATTTTGGGAGATGTCTGATGTAAATGCTGTTGTTGAACCCAGTGTGTCTTCAGTAGTTAATTGTGGTGTTGTGATTGTAGCTGTTTGATCAGTTATTCCTGTAGTTGTCAGATCAGTCTCTTCTGTTGATTCCTCCTCTGATGAGTCAGTAGTAAAAGCTGTGGATACTTTAGTGACATTTTGGGAGATGTCTGATGTAAACGCTGTTGTTGAACCCAGTGTGTCTTCAGTAGTTAACTGTGAAGTTGTGATTGTAGCTGTTTGATCAGTTATTCCTGTAGTTGTCAGATCAGTCTCTTCTGTTGATTCCTCCTCTGATGAGTCAGTAGTAAAAGCTGTTGATACTTTAGTGACATTTTGGGAGATGTCTGATGTAAACGCTGTTGTTGAACCCAGTGTGTCTTCAGTAGTTAATTGTGAAGTTGTGATTGTAGCTGTTTGATCAGTTATTCCTGTAGTTGTCAGATCAGTCTCTTCTGTTGATTCCTCCTCTGATGAGTCAGTAGTAAAAGCTGTTGATACTTTAGTGACATTTTGGGAGATGTCTGATGTAAACGCTGTTGTTGAACCCAGTGTGTCTTCAGTAGTTAATTGTGAAGTTGTGATTGTTGCTGTTTGATCAGTTATTCCTGTAGTTGTCAGATCAGTCTCTTCTGTTGATTCCTCCTCTGATGAGTCAGTAGTAAAAGCTGTTGATACTTTAGTGACATTTTGGGAGATGTCTGATGTAAATGCTGTTGTTGAACCCAGTGTGTCTTCAGTAGTTAATTGTGGTGTTGTGATTGTAGCTGTTTGATCAGTTATTCCTGTAGTTGTCAGATCAGTCTCTTCTGTTGATTCCTCCTCTGATGAGTCACTAGTAAAAGCTGTTGATACTTTAGTGACATTTTGGGAGATGTCTGATGTAAACGCTGTTGTTGAACCCAGTGTGTCTTCAGTAGTTAATTGTGGTGTTAAGACTGTTGCTGTTTGATCAGTTATTCCTGTAGTTGTCAGATCAGTCTCTTCTGTTGATTCCTCCTCTGATGAGTCAGTAGTAAAAGCTGTGGATACTTTAGTGACATTTTGGGAGATGTCTGATGTAAATGCTGTTGTTGAACCCAGTGTGTCTTCAGTAGTTAATTGTGAAGTTGTGATTGTTGCTGTTTGATCAGTTATTCCTGTAGTTGTCAGATCAGTCTCTTCTGTTGATTCCTCCTCTGATGAGTCAGTAGTAAAAGCTGTTGATACTTTAGTGACATTTTGGGAGATGTCTGATGTAAATGCTGTTGTTGAACCCAGTGTGTCTTCAGTAGTTAATTGTGGTGTTGTGATTGTAGCTGTTTGATCAGTTATTCCTGTAGTTGTCAGATCAGTCTCTTCTGTTGATTCCTCCTCTGATGAGTCAGTAGTAAAAGCTGTTGATACTTTAGTGACATTTTGGGAGATGTCTGATGTAAACGCTGTTGTTGAACCCAGTGTGTCTTCAGTAGTTAATTGTGGTGTTAAGACTGTTGCTGTTTGATCAGTTATTCCTGTAGTTGTAAGATCAGTCTCTTCTGGTGATTCCTCCTCTGATGAGTCAGTAGTAAAATCTGTTGATACTTCAGTGACATTTATAGATATTTCTGAGGTTAATGCTGTTGTAAATTCTGGGTCCTCTTGAGTGAAATCTGTAGTTGATTCTTCAAAGTTGAATCCACTTGTATTTCCTGTCGTTGGTTCTGCTGTAATGGCTGTAGCTGTTTGATCAGTTATTCCTGTAGTTGACTGTTCAGTTTCCTCTGTGAAATCAACCTCATATGACTGAGTTGTGGTAGTGTTTTCCGACAAAAATGTTGAAAATTCTTCTGTTATTTCTGTTGTGAAATCTGTCAAGTCATTAAAGGCTGATTCATCTGTGAAAAAATGCAAATAAAATGTAAGTAACTTGGACAGTTGAAGTGATTTGGCAAGACTTTAAGTGACATTGAGCAAGTGAACATTATGTGAAAATACTGGTTCAACCTGTTACAGATTCGTCTGTGCTGCTTGTGATTGATTCAGGTATTTCTGTATGAAGTTCATCAGTTGTGTCTTCTGTAGTGTCATTTGTAACATTTATAACTGATTCTGTTGTGATATCATCTGTTGAGTCTGTAGGCATTGTAACACCAGTTGCATGTGTTTGTGCTTTGATGCCAGTATGTACTGTTGAAACTAGAGCAAACATTAAATAAAGCACAGTTATTACACACAAATAAATGAGTAAAATCAGAAGTGCAAGATCCAAAGACATGAACTGACTGACCTGTTAAAATAAGAAATGTCATCAATGCTCTTCTACGCATCTTGGTAGCTGTCAAAAGGACCACCTATAAACAAACACATTATGAGAGATAAATACATGTATCTAAAAACCACATCATTTTATCTCCTTAATAAATGTCTTGATAAATGCTACTGTCCCAGTGTAATTCATATAACCATTAGTTAGTTGTAAGAGCGGTAAGTAATTTGCTCTTGGCAGTCTGTTCACGTTTCCAACCAGGATTAATCTTTAATCATAACTCAACAGGGTTTAGTAAGAATCTGTACATCTGGGCTAATCACTCAAATAGACTAAAAAGAGAGTAAGTAATCTCAGGCTCAGGTCAGGTTCGGTCTTTACATTTTATTCTTGTCTGCTCAGACTTCTGACTAGTTTTATAATAACCAGGGTGGCAAATTCAATTGGTAACACTTCACAATATGGTTGCATTTGTTAATATTAATTAATGCATTTGGTATCATAAACAAAGGATTAAACAATATATTTTTTTTAATTACTAAAAATACAATTGTTCATTGTGTGTTCATAGTGCATTAACTAATGTTAACAAATAATTGATGAAATTATCATGATTAATAAATGCTGTAAAAATATTGTAAATTGTTAATTCATGTTAACTAATGTTAAAAAATGAAATGCTATTGTAAAGTGTTACCATTAACTTTTCTTGCCTGCCAGCCATTATAGCTGGTGAATGCCCAATTTTACCAGACGCTTTTTCAAAAGCTCACAATATATTTAATAAATGTCCAAAGACCTCTTAAAAGTGGACAAAAGCAAACCTACTTCTTCAGTTCACGCTGTCCCTGACTTTGAAAGTAGACTCGGATACACTTCAGTCCACTCTCCATTCACTTTTAACCCCCCCAAAAATGATAAATAAAAAAATTCAAATGACCCCTTAAGGTTCGTTCGTTTCCAGTATGACTACAATTGGAAAAGACTAAAATGTCCTCATGTTAAAAAATAATACCTTAATCCCATCAATGCAAATGTCATTTTGTCAATATTCAAGGTTTTTATATAATTAAAAAAAACTTGTTATTTTCACAAGAATGTACATTTTGAAGATTTAAATGAATAATGGACTTCCATTATCCTATTTTCTAGACCCTTTATTCTGCCGCTTAAGCTGCTTCACCCTGCGTGTACATCGCTCTTGACAAGTAAAATGATAATCTCTATATTGAAATATGATATTGCATTATATTATAGTCTATAACTTTGGGTTGAGAGAAATTCGAGAGTAGAAGATCATTTACAAGTGCATTATTTCTCAAACAAATGTTAACATCTTCATTTCACATTATTCTAAGTGGTGCAGAAGTGGAAGTCAATTATCAAACATATTTTCTATTGTGTCATGTGTAATTATCGTTGGCCGTAAGGGAAGAGGCACTGCCTGGGTTTAGTTACAGGCTACAGTTGAATGTGAAAAATGGGGAATGCTCAGTGGGGTGTCAGGTTAAAACATGAATGAAAATGAAATAGTAAATGGAAAGTTAAAAAAGATGAAGATGCCAGTGCTCAGAGGGGGGAAAATGTACCTGTAGTTTTTGTCACTTTAAAATATTCATTTTTAAAAACACATATTTTTTTCTTACCATTTAAATTGAATTGTGTCTTGTCCATTTATTTCAAATACATCCATACTGGACAATTCATGAACATAAATTCTCAATATAGATTTTATTACCCTTACCCTAAGAGTTACATTAAATTCAGCTCACATGTCATGCCATAATATGTATAACTACTCAAATAAAATATTAGGAACAAGAACAGATGTTACACATAAAAAAACAGAATTTATCATTGGCGCATTTTTTTAATTTATGCTAAAATTCATGAATGAGATGCTAATTTCACTGACATCTTTAATTCAGCTGTCCCAGTGACTAATATTTACATTTGAAAAATATAATAAATCTTTCTCTCTTCACCTGGGAAATTAGAGCATGTTCAATAAAACCTTCCACACTCATAAATGAGCTCAAAGTGGCATCAGCTATTAAGAGAACAAAGTTAATTAACTCATAATTAAAGTCATACTCACACAATCCATTTGCTTGCTTTAACGGTCAGTTTGGTGGTAGAATGTCCTGTTAGGCTGTATGTCCCATGATTAAGGTATGTAAAGACAATCTCTCCTCAAATGCTTGTTTTATTAGCCGTGAGTCACGTGATGTACTGATGGATCCTATTGTTATCGATGTGAGTTGAAGAAGAGGAACTGTGAAAGAAGCTAGACCATCAGGCATTCACTAGAGCTGTAAGCAGCATTCCAGTGCTGAAGTTCTCCTCATTCTTTCCTCAACTCTTAACAAGTTTATACTTATAGCATTCCGTTTTCAACCAAACCTGACTGACCATGTTATGAACAATACATTCATTGTTAACTAAACATACAGTATTATAACATTGTGAGAACACTGATCAGACAACTCAGATTACACCAATGTAAGTAGAAGCTACAAGATTGTTCCTTTAGTATTATTAAATTTTTTTGTAGACCCCAGAAACACAGCGTCCACATTGTGGAATTTAATGGAGATCCAAATAAAGAGTCATTTACATTTACATTTATGCATTTGGCACATGCTTTTATCCAAAGTGACTTACAGAGCACTTATTACAGGGACAATCCCCCCGGAGCAACCTGGAGTTAAGTGCCTTACTCAAGGACACAATGGTGGTGACTGTGGGGATCGAACCAGCAACCTTCTGATTACCAGTTATGTGCTTTAGTCCATTACACCACCACCACTCCATTAATTAAACAGCAACATTGCCTCAACCAATGGCATACGTTTTGGGACTGTAAGTTCAAAGAAACGAAATTGTTTTTCAATTCTTTTACACACAAATATGGATTTCACCTTTTAAAACAAAATTTGAATTGGCTTTAAAATTGATGTGGGCTTAATCTTGAGAAACAGCTGGAGGTGAAACATAAATACTTCTGCCAACCAGCAGATGGTGCTATTGCATCTCTCTCTCTCTCTCTCTCGCTCTCTCTCTCATTTGAATCTATTATAAACCTGTCATAACCCGCACCTGTGAGTGGTTATTGTTATTGCACACAAGGAAGTATTGTTAAAAGGAAAGAGGGACATCATATATGGGTGTATTCCATTTGGTATTTAAGTGTATTTGCCGTTGTTATTACTTGTGTTTAAAATTTGTTCAACCCCACAGAGTCAGAACTGAGACATTATTAGAAGAGAAACAATTATACATTTATTTAGGATTAGCAAAAGTAAGCAGATAGTTAAGTCTATGATTGGATCATTATTGCAGTGATTAATATGTTTCAGCTGGCAACTGTTATTTTAATCCAAACTGATGCAGTGTGTTGGAAGACATATCCTGCGGTTGTGGAAAATATGTTACCGTGTTTCAGAAGGGAACGATTATTGGCCTGCATCAAGCAAAGTGTAACGATGCTGGCAAAAGGCAGACAAAGGGATGATGTTGAAGTGATGAACCCAAGTGCAGTTTATTTCCAAACATGAATATCCAAAAACCCTAACTAAAATGTGAACTAGACTTGACAAATACAAAACATGACTTGACTTAAACTAGACTTGAACAAAACAACAAGGTTACATTCACGATACTTGACAAGAGACAATGGCAAACATGAGGGCTTAAATACACAGACATGGGTGACAAGACAACCAATGATAGAACTATAAACAAGATAACAAGACTAATAAACTTAAGAAAGCCACTTGTTAGTGAGGCTGAACAACTTCAGTTTGCTAGGGGGCATAAAGATTGGACTGTGGAGCGATGGAAAAAGGTCATGTGGTCTGATGAGTCCAGATGGGCATGTCAGGGTAAGAAGTGAAGCACATGAAGCAATGCACCCATCATGCATAGTGCCCTCTATACAAGCCTCTGGAGGCAGTGTTGTGATCTGGGGGTGCTTCAATCAGTCAGGTCGAGGCTCAGCAACGTTATGCGGCAATAAAATGAAGTCAGCGGACTACTTGAATGTACTGAATGACCAGATTAACCCATCAGTGGATTTTTTCTTCCCTGAAATCACAGGCATATTCCAGGACGACAATGCCAAGATTCATCGGGCTCAAGTGTTTCAGGGAGCATGAGGAATAATTTTCACACATGTATTGGCCACCAAAGAGTCCTTAACCCCATTGAAAGTCTTTGGGATGTGCTGGAGAAGACTTTATGGAGTGGTTCGACTCCCCCGTTATCAATACAAGATCTCGACCGAACATGTATGCAACTCTGGATGTAAATTTATGTTGTGACGTTGCATATGATTGTTGAAACAAAGTCACAACAAATGCATGCCATAATCAAAGATAATGGCTGTCCAGTTAAATATTAGCATGTGCAACTTTTTTTTTACCATGCAGTGTATATTCTCAATGTAAGGAGGCCGATATAAAACTGTCTGAGAGAAATAATGGAGCTCAGCTTGTTTTGCAAGAAGGTTGAAAGATTGGAATCAGGTCCTATTAAATGCATCTTTCGCTGTCCTGCAAGACGATTTAAACTGTAATGTGTTGTGCACTGTATATTGCTGTGCTGAAGTGCCGTCTATAGCCACTAGAGGCCCATCATGACTCAAACACTGAAGGAGATGCACTGTTTGTTTATGTTGTAGTTTCTACCCATTTTGTGAAAAATCACTCAACATCTTTGGGATTTTGATTTCAGAAGAATAGACTTTATTATCATACAATAAAGCCGAGTTGCCTGCAGAACAACTAAAGCATCTCTGGGTTTTGGTTCACTTATAATACATGTCCTCTAACAAGGTTGGGCTATACCTATTCTTTAACCCTGGTCAGATTATTTTAAGAAGTGGACAGGAGACACCTGCCTCACCATATATTTTCTCAGCAGTCATGAGAGCACATATATGAGGCTATTCCTGTTCCTGCACATACCTTCAAATAGTCACACATATGTTGAGCACACATTCATCACGTCCACAGTCCTTTACACACACACACAGTAAACTGCATGTTTGCCCGTCAGACATAACTGTGGTACAAATCAACAATGTTTACATTGATTACACCTGATTAATTTATACTTAACTTGATATAAATACACTACATTTACAAAACTCAGGCAGCATTTTGTGGTGAGGCGCTACTGTGTAGTGGTAAATTGCAATTTCATTTATCAGCAACAGTGTTTTAGGGACAAAAATCAGAATATGTCTTGAGATGAAACCCTGAACGATGTCTTAAGGTGTGTTGACCGTGGTATAAGCAGAATAATTGACTATGGCACGATGATTATATTGAAAAACCAGCTGAATGATAGTTGTGCAATGTGTATAAACCTCTCCTGACCACAAGAGGTGCACTAGCGACTGACGGTAGACACTGTAGCCATCAAATCAAATCAAATCACTTTATTGTCACACTATCATGTACACAAGTGCAACAGTAGGTGAAATTCTTGTGTGCAGTTCCTAATAACATAGCAGTGACGAGACATATAGCAATTACAGTAAACAACATACTTACACAACACAATTTACATATCAAATGTACACATACTTACACAACACAATTTACATATCAAATGTACACATACTTACACAACACAATTTACATATCAAATGTACACATACTTACACAACACAATAATTATATACAATGTACAGTAAACAATACACACAATATAGAATACACATACAATAAGAATAAAATGATAGATTAATAAAGTGCAGTGATGATTATTGATCATGAGAGATCAAGTGTTCAACAGTCTGACTGCTTGGGGGAAAGAAGCTGTCATGTAGTCGGGTCCTGATGCTGCGATACCGCCTGGCTGATGGTAGCAGTGAGAACAGACCATGACTCGGGTGGCTGGAGTCTCTGATGATCCTCCAAGCTTTTCTCACACACCGCCTGTTATATATGTACTGGAGGGGGGAAGCTCACCTCCGATGATGTGTCTGGCAGTTCGCACCACCCTTTGCAGGGCTTTGCAGTTGTGGGCGGTGCTATTGCCGTACCAGGCGGTGATGCAGCCAGTTAGGATGCTCTCTACAGAGCTGGTGTAGAACCGTGTGAGGATGTGGTGGTTCATTCCAAACTTCCTCAGCTGTCTCAGGAAGAAGAGGTGCTGGTGAGCCTTCTTCACAACGGCCTCAGTGTGGACGGACCATGTGAGTTCCTCAGTAATGTGGACACCGAGGAACTTGAAACTGCTGACTCTCTCCACCGGTGCTCCATTAATGGTGATGGGGCTGTGTTCTCCGTCTTTCCTCCTGAAGTCCACTACAAGCTCCTTGGTTTTACTGACGTTGAGGGAGAGGTTGTGCTCCTGACACCAGCGTGTCAGAGTGTGCACCTCCTCTCTGTAGACTCTTTCATCATTGTCAGTGATCAGACCTACCACTGTCGTATCGTCAGCAAACTTAATGATGGTATTGGAGCTATGTGTTGCCACACAGTCATGTGTGTACAGGGAATACAGGAGTGGGCTGAGAACACAGCCCTGCGGGGCTCCAGTGTTGAGGGTCAGTGATGAGGAGGTGTTGCTGCCCATTCTAACCACCTGACGTCTGCCTGACAGGAAATCCAGGATCCAGCTGCACAGCGAGCTGTTTAAGCCCAGAGCCTGGAGTTTCTCATCAAGCTTGGAGGGCACTATGGTGTTGAATGCTGAGCTGTAGTCTACAAACAGCATTCTCACATATGTGTTCCTTTTTTCCAGATGGGAGAGAGCAGTGTGTATTGTAGATGCAATGGCATCATCAGTGGAGCGGTTGTTGCGGTAGGCAAACTGCAATGGGTCCAAAGAGGTGGGCAGGACAGAGCAGATGTGATCGCTTATTAACCTCTCAAAGCATTTGCCGATGATGGGGGTCAGAGCAACAGGACGCCAGTCATTTAAGCAAGTGATTTCGGCTTGCTTCGGTACAGGCACAATGGTTGATGTTTTGAAGCATGTGGGGAATACAGACAGGGAGAGGGACAGATTGAAAATGTCCGTAAAAACACCAGCCAGTTGATTCGCACACGCTCTGATGACGTCTGGACCCGCGGCTTTACGGATGTTCACCCGTCGGAAGGATCGGGTTACATCCGCAACAGTGATGGAGAGTGAACCAATCTCTGTAGCGTTGGCCGTGAGTGCTCTCTCCGCGAGGGCGGTGTTATTTCCCTCGAAACGAGCATAACGTTTATTAAGCTCATCCGGGAGAGAGGCAGCGGTGTTCACGGTTCAGTTTTTATTCCGTTATTAGTCCGTGATGATGTTAATTCCCTGCCACATACTTCTAGAGTTGGTGGTGTTGAACTGTCCATCAATTTTGTGCCTGTACTGGCGTTTGGCTTCTCTGATAGAGTTACGGAGGTTTGTTTATGCTCCTCCACGTTCCCGGAATTAGAAGCGGAGGTCCGAGCATTAAGTGCCGCGTGAACATCGCCGTTGACCCATGGTTTCTGGTTGGGGTAGATCCGTATTGTTTTGGTTGGCACAACGTCTTCTACGCACTTCCTGATGAAACACGTTACGCAATCAGCGTAAACCTCGATGTCGTCATCAGAGGCGGACCGGAACATCTCCCAGTCTGTGTGATCAAAACAGTCTTGTAGCGCAGAGTCTGATTGGTCCGACCAGCACTGGATCGTTCAGAGGGAGGGTACTTCCTGTTTCCGTTTCAGTTTCTGCCTGTAAGAGGGCAGAAGCAGAATGGAAGAGTGGTCTGATTTGCCAAATGGGGGGCGGGGGAGGGATTTGTAGCCATCCCGGAAAGGAGAATAGCAATGATCCAAAACCCGGTCCCCTCGTGTGTTGAAGCTGATGTGTTGGTGGTATTTTGGTGCGATTGTTTTAAAATTGGCTTTGTTAAAGTCCCCGGTCACAATGAACGCGGCCTCAGGGTGCGCGGTTTCCTGCTCACTTATACTCCCATACAGTTCCCTGAGTGCCCAGTCTGTGTCGGCTTGTGGGGGGATGTACACAGCTGTGATGATGACCGCTGTGAATTCCCTCGGTAGCTAGAATAGTCGACACAGAAGCATGAGATATTCCAGATCAGGAGAGCAGAAAGACTTGATAAAATCTTTGACTCATCCACCTCTACTTTTACCTGAGAGGTCTTTTGCTCTGTCCGCTCGGTGCACAGAGAACCCAGAGGGTTCGACGGCCGAGTCTGGAATCTCCGCAGCCAGCCAGGTTTCTGTAAGGCAGATAACGCAGCAGTCTCTCGTTGGAAAGAGATCAGCACTCTCAGCTCGCAGAGCTTGTTGTCCAGAGACTGAATATATGCCAGTAGTATACTGGGTAGCGGGGGTCGATTTGCACGATGTCTTAAACTGATGTGGACGCCGGCTCTTTTTCCCCTTTTCCTTCTGCATTTACGCGGCCGGGCAGCCAAGACAAAGGGCTCCGCTGGCGTGTTTGTGAACAGCGGGTCGGCATTGAGTAATTTGAAGTCCGGTTTACGGTGTGTAATTGCAGAATAGTATACAATAAGGCAGACAACATCCAAGACAAAAAACTAAAAAAAGTAAACAAAACAAACAATAAACTGCAGTGTTTTGTTGGAGCTCGCAACGCAGCAGCCATACTCAGCGCCATCTTGAGTCCCTTTAGCCTCCTTGTTAGCGCACCTGCCTCCTATGCCGGGTAGAACAGGAGCGTCACGCTAGCCTTAAAGGAATATTCCGGGTTCAAGACAAGTTCAGCTCAATCGTCAGCATTTGTGGCACATTGTTGTTTACAACAAAAATGTATTTCGACTTGTTCCTCTTTTCTTTAAAAAAAAAGCACAAATCTGTGTTGCACTTACAATGGAAGTCAATGGGGTCAATATTTTGAGGGTTTAATGGCAGAAATGTGAAGCTTATAATTTTATAAAAGCACTTATATTAAGTATTCTGTTAAAAGTCATGTATTATTTAAGCTGTAAATTTGTTGAAATCATCATTATTACAGTCATTTTAGGGTTTTAAGGTTTGTTGACATTACATTGTCATGGTAATTAAGGTGTAAAATTGGCTATAACTTTACACAGAAATATATACTTTAGAAACAGAGTATTTTAACGTTGACCCCATTGACTATAAGTTTGTAACAACAACAAAATCAGGTTTGAAAATGTAATTTCATCAGAGAATATTCACTGATCACATCATTTGAGATTTGGTAGATTTGACATTTGTTTTTTCAGAAAAATGGCAGAATTCTCCTGCCGACATTGTCGGTAGACAAATGAAACTGTGAGACTGTGAAAAGTGAGTTTCAGAGTTTATTTTCTAAAAGCTGACAGGGCCAAAAGTGTCCACGGTTGAATGAACACCTTTCTATCCAAAAGCCAAAGCAGAAGAGATTCTTTATTTGTAAAACTATTTCCTGATAATTTACAGATCACATGCTTTATACAAAAACATTGAATCAATGAGGAAATTGCAGAAACTGGGCAGGCGGGTGTTGAGCAGATATAATCTGATATGAAACTCACCTCATGGAAATATGACAGCTGAGAAACACAAAGAGAACACATGCATCGACCAGGAAATTCCCATGACTTTTCCAGCCATTTTTAAAAAATTGCACTGAAAATGAGCTCGATTTAGCCAATGAGATATTTTATATCTGAGCATATTATATAAATCTCCTTGATTTTTTAAAGATTTTATTGATTTCCAGACCAAGAAGAGTTTTCCATGACTGTATAAAATAACACACGATGACTGAAAATTGCAGGTTAATGATCATGTTTATTCACCACAAACTCCCATTACAAATACAAATATATATATATATACAATAATCTAACGTGAGACTTAGTCACACTATCTCGTGATCATATATTTGTCTTGAATACAAAATGGCTCATTATGTTGTTTATGTGACATACATCAACCAACAATATATTTTGAAGCATTAAATTAGCATCAGAAAAAGAGTTTAACAACAATATAATTTGTAATAGATTGCTACTGTTTCAGAATAAATAGATTTGAATATAAATAATTTGCAGAATACACATCACATCAGCTGCTGTAGATGTTAAATGCACTGTTGCCATTATGGATAAACACATCAATCAAATATATTCATTTAAATCACTCATTTAAGTCATTTATGGATGGGGGTGATTTTAGATTTGTCAAAATGTAACTAAAAAGGTCTTAAATGAAACATGTGTGCTCAGTATTATGTAAGTAAATAATGAGCCTGCGGCTTCAATGCTGTCTGAAGAGTCGGTCTGGTCTATTGTTGTCAAGATGAATGACAAGTCAAAACATGTTGTTTCATTGATATGAAATATTACCAGACCGTCTATTTTCACACCAGACTTTTCTGATGTCACGTCCTGTGATTAACTTTCTTTCTTCAAAGTTGTTCTTCAGGTTTCGTGGTTGAAATACTTCATCTTTTAACTTATCAAATCTCATCACAGACTCTTCAGAGTCAGCAAGCATAAAAACAACACTATGAATGTTTTCCATTACAAAGATGGCTTGTGTGTGTTGTGTTTGAAAAACATTAGAAATATGTGTGTATGGGACAGGAGGGGAGGCACAGCCTCTTCCCTAATTTAAATGATTCATGTGACATTAAAGAGTGACATGCCTATGCTTATGTACTGTAACGGAAATAAACGTTACTTGATGTATTATTGCATTTTACCCAATTTACTGTTGTTGATGCCTTGATGTTATGTATTTGGAATTGAGTGTAGTAACAACAGGAGCTGCTGGAGGGCGCTATTGCCTGGAGGTGACAGGATATATAAACTCACCTACCATAGAGTAAGTCAGTTGATATTCGCAAACGGACGGAGGTAGGGCGGAAGGAACTGAATGAATGATCACTAGCGCTTTTTATAGAGTGGGACGGTAAAATCAAATAAACTACTCACAGTGAATGTAATTTGGACAATGGCTGAGACATCTGGTGGATCTTTATTATCGTTAAACCTAGATAACATGCTTGATGAAGGTAAAATGTTTTGGGATGAGGTTGTTAATGGCAACAAGCAGAATGTACGACAAAGATCAGAGAGTGAAGGGGAATCCATAGAATCAGTAGTTATGGTGAAAAAGACCAAAACAGATGGTAACAGGGCCTTGAGGCCTCAGATTGATGTTTGGAAAGTTATTTTGGTGTTTGATGAAAAGGGAGGACCAGGTAATGGGAGAATACTGATCTTTGCAAATTCCAAGGAACAACAAAGTAATATTCTCAAGAAAACCACACTCAACAAACTCAAGGTAACGTCACATATTCCGGGTGCAGCATCTAAGGTCAGAGGAGTAATGGAAAGTTTAAAAGAGTATGATTTAATTGAAGCTAAGCGGTTGACAAAAGGTAAAGATAAAATAGAAAGCCTGTCTATTTTATTAGGCTTCAAGAAAGAAGTACCCAGCAGGGTTCAAATGGGATACATGTCATATTCAGTGAGAGAATATATCCCGCCGCCATTAAGATGTTTTAATTGCCAACGGTATGGTCATGCTGCTAGCCAATGTCGAGGAAAAATTAGATGTGCGAAATGTGGAGGAGAACATGAGTATGGCAAATGTGAACATGATGCTGTATTAAAATGTTGTAATTGTGGTGGCAATCATAGTGCAGCTTATGGAGGTTGTGAGAAGCACAAAGAGGCAAAAGAAGTCCAGAAATGCAAAATGATTCATAAAGTTTCCTATGCTGAGGCGGTTAAGAAAATTGAAATGGAAAGAAAGGTGCTAGCCTAATTGTTCCCCAGTATATACCAGAGCAAGCTCGGAAACAAATGCTAGCAACCCAATAAGCAGAGTAAACCACAGGAGCCATCCTAACGAGAGAGTCCAACAGGTCAGTAGGCCTAAACGTAATTCTCAACAGTCAGAATACTGTGAATTCAAAAAGAAAATGTCAGAAGAAATAATGTTGGTCAAGAAAAATGACTTCCTTGCCTTCATTTGCGCAGTGATCAGTAAAGCAACTGAACCTCATCAGGGAAGTAATAAGGTAAAATCAATTGTGGATATTGCAAATGACTTTTTAGGATTTAGCTCACAAGCTAGTAAAATTCAAGAGATACTGAATTGTAAATATGAGGGTCAAAATAGTGATTAAAAGCCTTCTGGTGTTTTTCATTCTTCAATGGAATGCCAGAAGTCTCATAACAAATGGTCAAGAATTTAAGAGATATATACACAATCTGAAAGAAAAACCTGAGGTCGTATGCATTCAAGAAACATGGTTAAAACCACACCTTGATTTTGTATTGAAAGGATATAATGGCATTAGATGTGATAGAGGAAAAGGCAGAGAGGAGGAGGGTGTATGACATTTATTAAATTAGGAATACCGTATAGGTCTATTAATTCCAAGGACCATGAATGTGTGGTAACTGAAATATTTAATAAAGGTAGAGGTAATTTTACTATCATTAACTATTATAATCCATGTAAAGCATTAAATAGTGAGTTATTGAAAAGTATTGTTAAGAGAAGTCACAGAGAGATTTGGTGTGGGGACTTCAATGCTCACAACAGTTTATGGGGTAGTAAACAGACAGATTTGAATGGTGAGGCAGTGGAAGAAACGATGAATGATAGAATGTTAGTGTGTATAAATAATGGTTATGGTACTAGAATTAATGTTTATAAAAATGAAACTTCTTGTATAGATTTAACTCTAGTTGATAGGAAAATTGCCAGTAGATGTGAATGGGAAATAGATCAAAGCACAAGCATGGGTAGTGATCACTTCCCAATTACATGTGCAGTTGATATTGAATTTATGATTGAACAGAGTTATGTGCCCCAAAGATGGAATTTTAAAAAAGCAGATTGGGAGAAATTTGTAGAAAGCTGTGGGAATGGGGAAAGTATATCAATTAATAATGATCAGACAGGTGATGAAATGAATAGTATTGTCAGTTCTTTTATATTGGTTGCTGCCAGCCAAAGCATTCCTGTTAGTCAAAACCAAAAGAAGCAAACCAATGTTCCATGGTGGAATGATAAATGTTGTGAGGCTATCAAGGACAGGAATAGAGCTTTTAAGAATCTGCGCAGAACATTAACAATGGACAATCTTATTAACTACCAAAGGAAGAAGGCATTAGCCAGGAAGGTTATTAAAGAGGCTAAGACAGATTCATGGAGACAGTTTTGCTCAACAATAGGAAGAGAGACCACTTTAAATAAAGTATGGATGATGATTAAGAAGATGATAGGCAAATTTAAGCCTCTTCAGGTTTCTGTCTTAATTAAAGATGGGACCCATGCAATCTCAGATATGGAAAAAGCCAATATGCTTGCTAGAGCTTTTGCAGACATACACAAGGGTAGCACCTGGAGGAGCGGTATATGAAAAGGAAAGAAGAGGTATTGAAAATAAATAGGAACATCTTAAATACCAAAGAGTCAAATATGTCTATTATGGATGCTGAAATTAATATGTCCGAACTTAAAAGGGCATTGAGTAATACTGCATACTCTGCACCAGGGACGGACAACCTGTGTTATGCTATGTTTAGGAAATTACCTGATAATATATTGGAGAAAGTTCTTAAGCTGTTTAACAAAGTATGGAATGAAGGTAAATTACCAAGCATGTGGAAATGGGCAAGAATCCATCCATTTCCTAAACCAGGTAAAGACTCAAGTGACCCAGGAAACTATAGGCCTATTGCACTCACTTCACATTTCGGAAAATTAATGGAAAAAAATTATAGTTGGACGTTTAAATTATTTTCTAGAATACAAAAATCCAATTAAAGGGTATCAAACTGGATTTAGGAGGGGTAAGTCAACAACTGATGCTCTGGTTAAAGTATGCAATGAAATTGAAAAGTCTTTAATAATGAAAGAAGTAATGGCGGCAGTTTTCCTGGATATTGAGAAAGCCTATGATACTATGTGGTGAGAAGGTTTGTTGATTAAATTAGGAAAGTTGGGAATTAATGGGAAAATGTATAATTATATACTTGACTTTCTATCTCAACGTTCCATCAGGGTCAAAGTGGGTGATGTAGAGTCTGATGAGTTTATTGTTGAAAATGGAATTCCTCAGGGGAGTGTTATCAGTCCCATCTTGTTCAACATAATGATTAATGACATATATGAAAAACTGGGAGATAGTAACGAAGGTCTATTATATGCAGATGATGCTGTCATTTGGAGAAGAGGACGTAACATTACATATGTTAATGATAAGATTCAAAAGGACATTCATGTACTTGAACAGTGGGGAATTGATTGGGGTTTTAAATTTTCTATTTCAAAGTCACAGGTTGTTTATTTTACTAGGAAAAAAGTCCCTGAAACATATAAAATTATGCTTTATAATCAGCAACTTGAAAGAAGTGAAAAATTTAAGTCCCTAGGAATATGGTTAGATGCCAAACTTACATGGAAATATCACATTGAATATGTTGAAACAAAGTGTAAAAAGGTAATTAACCTTATGAGAATGGTCACTGGGCATAATTGGGGAGCTGTCAGGCTGTCTCTGATGAACATATATAAAGCATTGATAAGATCAACTATTGATTATGGCTGTATAATGTATAGCTCAGCTTGTAAGACATCCCTCAAGAAAATTGAAAGAATGCAGTTTAAGGCATTGAGGATTGCCCTTGGTGCTTTTAAAACAACTCATACAAGTGCTTTATTAGTTGAATCTAAGGAAACTCCTATTAATTTAAGGTATGAGAAATTGTCACTAACTTATTGGGTAAGGTTAAAAGGAAGTTTCAACAACCCAGCTCTGTCAGTACTTAGTGATTGTTGGGAATATTGTAAAAAGTCCAGTGGGTTTGGTTTGAATATTGACAATTTAGTAAATCTTTATGGATTAAAAGAGTTGAAGTATGGTCCAGCATTAGCTTTAAGTTGTGTTCCTCCATGGCTGCTTCCTGTTCCAGAGGTAAATATTGATTTATTAGCGGGAAAAGGTGAGCGTCACACTAAGCAAAGTTTTACTGAAGCCTGCTTAAGTTATTTAAATACTTTATATTATGGATATTTGAAAATATGTACAGATGGTTCTAAAGAATCCAAGGGTCATTGTGGTATTGGAATTTATATTCCAGAATTTGGAAAAAGATATGGGTATAGAGTGAGTGACCATTTATCAGTATATTCAATAGAGATGACTGCAATAATTACTGCCCTCAGGTGGGTTGAGGAGACTAAACCTCTGAGATCTGTCATATGTACTGACTCTATTGCAGTATTACAAAGTTTTATAACAGATAATGCAATACGTGAAGATTTGGTACTAGAAGTAAAGCATCTTCTTTTAAATCTTATAAGCCTTGGATTAGTGGTACAGTTCTGTTGGATTCCAGGCCATTATGGAATTGATGGCAATGAAATTGCTGATAAGTTAGCTAAAAAAGCTCTGGGATTAGACCAAGTACAAATTCACATTACATTGGGTAAAGGAGACTCTAAAGCTCTAATTAAATCTCAGATCATACTTAGGTGGCAAGATGAATGGGAGTTAGAGAGTAATGCCAGACATTATCATAGGAACCAGAACTGTGTTGGAGGGAAAAGACTCACCTCATTGGGTCTTAATAGGCACGAAGAATGTATGATAACCAGATTGAGGTTGGGCCACACAGGCCTTAATTCCACTTTATTCTTAATAGGTAAAAGTAATGGCATATGCTCTGAATGTAAAGTCTTGGAGGATGTCGCTCATGTTTTATTTAAATGTAAGAAATTTGACAAACTCAGACAGAAATGGAAAGACACTGATGCAGGAAATGATATTCATAATATTTTACAGGAGCAAGGAATGCAGGGACAAAGAAGCAAATATTTAATTATATATCTTAATGATACTGGTTTAAGTAGAAGAATTATTATTTTTTTTTATTTATTTATTTATTTTTATGATGTGATGTATATAATTTGCCAAACGTCCTTTTTACACACTCCTGTGTAGTAGTCCAGTAGGTGGCGGTATATATCGTAAAGATATGATCCGCCATTAATCAGAAGAAGAAGAAGAAGTAAGTCAGTTTGTTTGGTAGAGGGAAATCAGATGGTTGAACTCATGCTACCTTCTTGCTCCTTTAAAGTCCTTTGTTGAGAACTCTGAGTTTCTGCTCAACTGACTTTTAATTTACACATGTTCTTTTGTGAGCACTGATGGGATACTAGAGACAGTGAATCCAAGTGCAATCCACGCTGGCAACAAGGCTACAGCACATGGCCTTGCACATGGCCAGCAACATGGCACTGAGGACAATATTTCATTGAACACCATTGACTGTGATCTTTTCTCACATTGTGGACTATAGGATTACAGTCATTGCATCGCACTCAAATAGCTTGGTGGAATTGAAACTCATTGCATCTTCATCATCACTTCAACTTATCAAAAGACAGGACATTCGAACGATAAGTTTATTTCATCTCCTTGACTCATTGAAGAGACAAAGACTTTTGAGAGTGCTTTGCGGTTTATTTATTATCTGTTTGGCACATGTATTAAGCACTGGTGGGGAAAATAAAATAGGTTTAAATATTAATTTGTTTTCTGAAGAGATTTATTTATCAGTACATGTCCAAAATCTGTTGAACCCCCTCAGAGTAATATCTTTAAAAGAGAGGTACTGTTACAGTACTATAACAAAACTGGTGATCCATCCATCCATCCATCCATCCATCCATTTTTATTAAATATTGAGATGTCTAAGTATAGGTGTGTTTATGGGTAACGGTTGATAATCTCATACATTTGATTACACATGTTTTACAGGGTTAATGTTGTAATTTTCAATATAATGGCAAGTAAAGTTGTGGGAAATGTTTGATCCCATGTCTCAAGAATCAGTGCTCAAATTTAATATGTATTTCTGCATACTTCAGATTTGTATTTACTGTATAAACGCCCTTGGTCCTTGTAAAGTAGAACATTTCTGGGACAGTTCCATCATGTTGGATATTCCATTAATGTGTGCAGGCATGTATGGAGCCAGCTGACATGAAATCCATCGTAGCTTCAAGGATTCATTTTCAGCAAGATTACGTAGGAGGCAATAAAATACGACTCATTCAGTAGCTTCATGCACGTGATTCCTTCATGTGAGCAGGTATGAAAGGCAGACCTGTCAGAGTAAATAATGTTGAAGCATATACATTATATGGCTTTGATCAATCAAGCCACGAGGCCAGAATTGACACGGCAACCAGGATTGAAGCAGTTGACACGC
This sequence comes from Xyrauchen texanus, assembly GCF_025860055.1. Lineage (NCBI taxonomy): Eukaryota > Metazoa > Chordata > Actinopteri > Cypriniformes > Catostomidae > Xyrauchen > Xyrauchen texanus. The sequence continues at coordinate 62,996,470 of NC_068276.1, read as the reverse complement.
TGATCCTGCTGGTGACCTCACTGGATGAAAACGCTGCGATGCAAAGAACAGAACAAATGTATCTTAGATTTATCATTCATTGACAGTGTGGAGTTTTCTCAAATGGAGGGGTTTACAAATAAGAACTGTTGACGAAAAACACTTTAAGTATTTTAACATTGAGAACCTGGCATAAATCAAAGGATGAAGGTTTATTGTGTTTTGCAATACATGTTCAGTCCCCCCATACAAAGATGTATGCAATGTTTCATTATACTTATGAATGCATTTGTTAAGTTATTCGTATCGATATTTTCCCAAACCAAACCCCATTGCTAAACTTAACCATTTATCAACTATATAAAAATGAAACATGCAACTAAATGTAATCACGCTAAACTTACATTACTGTGACAGGGCGGAGGGCGGGGCCGGGTCGTGATTTTACACACCCGGTCCGTTATCAGGCTAATCAAGCCTCCGAGAGGGATAAAGGCCGACTGCGGACGGTGGTGCGGGAGAGAGAGAGAGCGTTTACGGGCAGCTGTCCGACATATGTGTGTGTTTGTGTCTTTTGGTTTAAGTTCTTCATTAAATATTATGTAAAAACAAAAAATTGCTGAATGTTTTCCTCTATATAGCACAAAACTAGAATGTATTATATTATGATCACCATTCATGGTGAACATAAAACTAATCAATAACACTTAAATAATTAAAGTCATTGATTTTAAAATGTTGCATTGGGTAAAGTACTGAAATACAATGAACTAATCCCCATTGTAATATAGCAATACCTCAAGAGACCCTGAGTTCACATGCATGGACATTACGTTTTGGCTTTGCTACTGTCACGATCCCGTGTCTTCTGCACCGCGTTTCGTGTTACGGTCCCTTGTCGTCTGCACCGTGTTTTCCGTTTCACCCATCACCTATCACGTTCCATGTCACGTTTTCCCTGTTGTCCGCCTTGAGTCTCACTGTCTTTGTGCAAACTACACTTCCCGTCATTCCCGGCCCTTATTACCTCTGTCGCTACGTTATTGTCCGCACCTGTCCGGTATTTTGTCATCACCGTGTCTGTTTATTTAAACCCCGCTGTTTCCCCTTCCCTTCGTCATGCGTTGACGTTTCATGTTTTCGAGTATGTCTGTTAAGACTCAATTTCTGTTCGTTCGAGGTTACCCTGCTATTTGTCTGTTCGTTCGAGGTTACCCTGCTGTTCACGTTCCCTGCCTGTTAACTCGTTCGAGGTTTACCCAGCCCACCGTGGAGTTTCGCTCTGTATGTTGTTTAGTGTTTAGTTTCCTTTTTCCCATCGCGGACTTTCATTTGTTCCTGAGTTTATTTTGTGTCCTCTCTAATAAAAGCCGCATTTGGATCCACACCCCCATCTGCCTTGTCCTGCTTCCCTCACACATCATTACAGCTACAGGCTATGCTTAATTAAAAAACAAAATGTAAACCAACTGATCTCAGTTCAGGAAAGGCTGTCATTAAATGTTTAAACTTGTAGCGCACCGACAACATGGTCCCAATCTTAGCCGAGTTTGTCTACCGGAGAAACAGCAACAAAACTACATCTGATAAGAAACCAGCATAAGTTTACACATTTAAACCTGTTTCAGTCTCTAGTTTCATCCGATAAGCCATATACAAATATTGCATAGATTTAACACGACACAGCACGATTAGGACTAACTTTCAATGGATGCATCCAAAAGTTGATAAATGTGTCTTTCAGAGGCCTTATATGGAGTTAGGATGAACATAAGGAGCATTTCAAACTGTAGGGAGCAAGGGAGCATCCTATAGCTCTCCTATAACTGTTCTGAGACCAGTGCAGACAGACAGCACACTGGAGGTTAAGCCATGCACTAAATAGGGAGCAAGGGAGCATCCTATAGCTCTCCTATAACTGTTCTGAGACCAGTGCAGACAGACAGCACACTGGAGGTTAAGCCATGCACTAAATAGGGAGCAAGGGAGCATCCTATAGCTCTCCTATAACTGTTCTGAGACCAGTGCAGACAGACAGCACACTGGAGGTTAAGTCATTCACTAAATAGGGAGCAAGGGAGCATCCTATAGCTCTCCTATAACTGTTCTGAGACCAGTGCAGACAGACAGCACACTGGAGGTTAAGTCATGCACTAAATAGGGAGCAAGGGAGCATCCTATAGCTCTCCTATAACTGTTCTGAGACCAGTGCAGACAGACAGCACACTGGAGGTTAAGTCATGCACTAAATAGGGAGCAAGGGAGCATCCTATAGCTCTCCTATAACTGTTCTGAAACCAGTGCAGACAGACAGCTCACTGGAGGTTAAGTCATGCACTAAATAGGGAGCAAGGGAGCATCCTATAGCTCTCTATAACTGTTCTGAGACCAGTGCAGACAGACAGCACACTGGAGGTTAAGCCATGCACTAAATAGGGAGCAAGGGAGCATCCTATAGCACTCCTATAACTGTTCTGAGACCAGTGCAGACAGACAGCACACTGGAGGTTAAGCCATGCACTAAATAGGGAGCAAGGGAGCATCCTATAGCACTCCTATAACTGTTCTGAGACCAGTGCAGACAGACAGCACACTGGAGGTTAAGCCATGCACTAAATAGGGAGCAAGGGAGCATCCTATAGCTCTCCTATAACTGTTCTGAGACCAGTGCAGACAGACAGCACACTGGAGGTTAAGTCATGCACTAAATAGGGAGCAAGGGAGCATCCTATAGCTCTCCTATAACTGTTCTGAGACCAGTGCAGACAGACAGCACACTGGAGGTTAAGTCATGCACTAAATAGGGAGCAAGGGAGCATCCTATATCTCTCCTATAACTGTTCTGAGACCAGTGCAGACAGACAGCACACTGAAGGTTAACTCATGCACTAAATAGGGAGCAAGGGAGCATCCTATAGCTCTCTATAACTGTTCTGAGACCAGTGCAGACAGACAGCACACTGGAGGTTAAGCCATGCACTAAATAGGGAGCAAGGGAGCATCCTATAGCACTCCTATAACTGTTCTGAGACCAGTGCAGACAGACAGCACACTGGAGGTTAAGCCATGCACTAAATAGGGAGCAAGGGAGCATCCTATAGCTCTCCTATAACTGTTCTGAGACCAGTGCAGACAGACAGCACACTGGAGGTTAAGTCATGCACTAAATAGGGAGCAAGGGAGCATCCTATAGCTCTCCTATAACTGTTCTGAGACCAGTGCAGACAGACAGCACACTGGAGGTTAAGTCATGCACTAAATAGGGAGCAAGGGAGCATCCTATATCTCTCCTATAACTGTTCTGAGACCAGTGCAGACAGACAGCACACTGAAGGTTAACTCATGCACTAAATAGGGAGCAAGGGAGCATCCTATAGCTCTCTATAACTGTTCTGAGACCAGTGCAGACAGACAGCACACTGGAGGTTAAGTCATTCACTAAATAGGGAGCAAGGAAGCATCCTATAGCTTACAGAATAGGAATGACTTAGAATCAAATGAATAATCGTGATTATAATATCAAGGGAAATCTTCGACAATTATGATTATTGTCACAATCGTGTAGCCCTAACAGCACTTCAAGTTTACATTGAATCACTCACCTGTGCCATTTATCATAATTTGAGAAGTGAAGATCTGGAAGGGCAATGAGCTGTTGGCTGCTCGGACTATAGTTCTGACTATCTGTGTACTGTTGGGTAGGGTGGCGTTCGCCACAAATGAGAGGTCCATGGAGTTTTGAATCGTGCGCACACTCTTCATTTTAGTGGCATCACTGGAAAAAGTTAAGATGTTTTGAAACTAGATTTTATCATAAAACAGAGAGTTATGTGGATGAAAATTCATATTACCTTTCAAACATTTGGACAGACTTGACTAAAAACATTCAAACAAAATGTGTAGCTTTTCATTCCCTATCTGGTCAGATTCTTCCATTTGAAATGAAGGCTTTATTTAGTTATAAATCCGTTAATATGCACAATTCACATTTTTCTACAACACTGGATTCAAGCATTTATGCATAAGCCTTTGGTAGTCATCAAGTGTCCATCATATAAGGGAGTGTGTGGAGCTGGAATCTACATAGACGAAGCTTTTGTGTTATTTCATGGTTTTGCTGACTTTGATTCTAGATCTACTTGTTCGGTGTGTCCAAACGTTTGACTGGTAGTGTGTACTCAAGACAAAAATGAACAAGCATGCATACCTGAAGTTTGTTAAGGTTAAAGTGCTGAATGATGAAGGGTAATCGGTGATGAAAAAAGGTTCAAGCTACAAAAAGAAAATAAATGTTTAGAGACTCTTTTGCACAACCAAATGAATAGATAAGTGGACTCTCTACTACATACTTACTGCTGTTTTTATCACCAGTGCCCTGTTTCGAAATTCAGTTGAAGATGAATTTGAGAGAGCAGCCACAAAGGTGCCATTTGTGAAGATAGCAACTGGGATCTTCTGAAGTGCTCCTAAAGTTAATCAAACAAAAAAAGGTACATTTACCACAAGTGTCCACACTTAAGGTTATTGCTGGTTTGGTGCTGATCCAGTCTGGTCATCCAGTATAGTCTTTCTGATGAGGCTGGTTGATCAGGTTAATCTTGATGGTCAAGCTAGTTAAGAGGCCTTAATGAAACCCCAGCACACCAACATTTCTGTTGGGGACCAGCACCCAAATCACAACATTTGGTGACCAGATTGAATGGTCTTTCAACAGGGAAGTCAGGTCTAAAACAACTTACTGACAACAACAATGGAGCTGGCAACAAAAGTGATGCTTAAGCTGGGGTCTTGAGCTGTAACTGCTGTTTCTAGAGTAGTGACAATGTCTTTGTTACTCGGGATGGCTTCAGTGGAGGCTTGGTTAAACACTAACTCAAGCTCCACATCCACATTGTCTGCCGCTCGTGTTCTGGCAGCACGTCTGAAAACAAACATATTACTCTTTGTTTAACAGTTTACAACTACCTCAAGACAGCATTACAAAGGCTAAAGTTTGGGAGCTAACTGTATGTTCTGTATTACAGGGATTCAAGTGTATTCTTTAATACTATAAAGTCTCTGACATTGAATGTGAGACATAGTTGATATTTGTAAAGGAATCATTTAAGCATTGACTCACCTGAAAGAAATCACAATGGTCCTGATGAAAAGAGTTCCAAACCTTTTTTTATAGATGATATCACACTGTGAAAATAGTAAATCAGGTTTAAGAACGTTATTATTATTGGAGATATAGATTGTGAATTACATTTACTTGTATGTATATCGTGTTTTTCTTGAGTGAGGGGATAGATTTGTTATAACCGCTTTTACCCCAAGTGAGGGAGAATTTTACCTCACACTTGGGGTAAAAGACCCCCTCGCCACCTTTAAAAAAAGTGATTATACAAAACAACTTTCTTTTATTATTTCTTTTAGCACAAATTATGTTGCTCCATCAAAATTCGTTAAAATAAATGTATAAATGCTGTTGCAGACATTCTACTTTGTGTCATTATTTGTAAATGTTAACAATTTCATGTATAGGAGAGTTACAATGGATGATCCAGGTTTTACTTGGCAATGAGAAATGGAACAAAAGTAAATCTAACCCAATACTACTGCCTTCAAATGTACCACATAATTGAATATGAGTGGTCCTAAATGATTATACAGTATATATAAGTGCAATACCAAGTTATTTCTACTATCGTTTTATTGAAACATTTTAAGCATTTAAGAACATGTAACATTTTTGCAATTCTTACTTCACATCTCAAAGAAATGTTGTCATTTGAAACTTACCCCAGTCTGGACTTTTGTTGCTAGATCCTTAAATTCTGGAGTTGTCGGGTCTTCATAATTTGGAATAAACTCTATTATAATGACGACTTCTAAGACTACAGTTGGAGGAGGGCGTGGTGGTGTTGTTGTTGTGGGTTTGGTTGTTGTTGTAGTGGGTTTGGTTGTTGTTGTTGTTGTTGTGGGTTTGGTTGTTGTTGTTGTTGGTTTGGTTGTAGTTGTATTGGGTTTGGTTGTAGTTGTATTGGGTTTGGTTGTAGTTGTATTGGGGTTGGTTGTAGTTGTATTGGGGTTGGTTGTAGTTGTATTGGGTTTGGTTGTAGTTGTATTGGGTTTGGTTGTAGTTGTATTGGGGTTGGTTGTAGTTGTATTGGGGTTGGTTGTAGGTGTAGTTGTATTGGGTTTGGTTATTGTTGTATTGGGTTTGGTTGTAGTTGTATTGGGTTTGGTTGTAGTTGTATTGGGGTTGGATGTAGTTGTTGTGGGGTTGATTGTAGTTGTTGTAGGTTTGGTAGTCGTTGTAGAGTCAGGATTCAGCCTTACTATTTTTGGAAGTTGTCAGAAGAGAAATGGGAAGAAGCTATTAGTCTCTATCAGTTTTATTTTTAAACCATTTCAACTGACGGAGAGGGCCACTTGACAAAATGTAAACACAAGTTATGCATATTCTGCAGCATATTCTGTCAATTCAAGTTTACCTGTTCATTGGCTTGCAGATGTAAGTTGTTATATTGCATAAACGTTGTGGATATAGTGACTGAACTCATGTTTAATATTGGTTGTGAGTGAGTGATGTAATTAACCCGTTTTGAAGCGTTTCATTTAGCCAGTGCTCAAGCAGAGAAATCCCCAAACACACTGCATTATGAGATTATCATATCTAATATCTTATTCTATAGACAGATCCTCTAGGTGTTTTTGACTTCTTCTGTTCAGGGCTTCATTAATGCACAGGCTTACCAGGGTTTAAGCCCCGGGGTCCGTGGCTGCAAGAGGGCCCTGCCACCGTACAATATTGATATGATAGCATAATGTAACAAAATGTATATATTTATAAATATAATAAAACATATTGCAGTTAAACTCATAATATACAATTATTATTAGACTGCCCTGAGCTTATTAGCTGCATCAGTAAATAATGCACTTGCATGGGCACTTTTGCCCTCTAGATTTTGACTGTAATTCTCAAACTGCATTGCTTGTAATTGTATTTAAACACCTGCAGATAAATATAATGGCCTACAACTAGATTAATACAGAACGAATTATACATTGTTTTGCATTGATTGACTCACCCTCTACACTGGTGATATTCAAAGTGGTGTTAGCATTGAAAATAGTGGTTTTGATTTCTACATCACTTGGTAATTTGCCAAATTGTAAATTCATATCTGTGATGACTGATCCAGACCTACATAAAGGAAAGGAAAGAGAAATGCTCTATGTTAATGGAATAGTTTTTGCCATTTTAAAATTCACGTTGTAAGGGAACATTTACCACATATGGAAAATTGTGATACTGCCTTTCTTCATTAAAAATGGTATGTATTCTTGGGATCTTGGGAAACACCCACCTGAACTGAATTACTGTCAATCCAATGAAGGAGCTGAATGCTTTGTTAAAGATTGGCACAAACTGTAGAAAAGTTCAAATGTTACGTTCAACATTGATTAATTATGTATAAAACATTTCAGATTAAACATCACTTTTCATATGAAAAGGGGGGAAATGTACAAAATAAAATCATTTAATATGATCACCCCCTGTTTTCATAAAATGCAGTTTTACAGTGGAATGTGTGGAGGAAACAAACTTAAGGTATAATATGGACTACTAATTATACAAAGAGCAGTGTAATGCTTTTTTCAATAGGGTGCATATACAATAGAACACTATTTGCACTGGAGTATTAATAGAAACTACTACATATTTGGACCCCATATAGACAGTATATTTGACTATATTACACTTGGGTGAATCAATTGTTATTTACACCAGAATGAAAAAAGAATAGAATATTGAATTTACCCGAATAGTATATGTTACTATTTACTCTAGGGTGCAGATAGCATCTGCCTTAAAGGTTTGCCACACAACTTACCTCATCTTGGATTCTTTTTTCTCGTCTTTTAAAAACATCTGAAGAGGAGTTTAAAAGTTTAAGATCGAAATCTTCGTTGCTGGAAAATGTAACAGGAACAATATTTGTAGGCTGGATTGTGGTTGTAGTTGTTGACTGAGTTGTACTTGTTGTAGGCAGGATTGTGGTGGTTGTTTTAGATGGAGTTGTTGTAAGTAGGGTTGTGGTCAATGTAGAAGGGGTTTTGGTTGCTTGTGAAGTTGAAGCTGTTGAAGGCTCGGTTGTTGTTGGTTGATTTGTAGTTGTAGAGGGGGCTGTTTTTATTGAAGCTGTGGCTGTATTTGTAGGCTGTGTTGTGTGGTTTGGATTAGTTGCAGTTGATGGTAGGTCTGTGTTTGTAGATTGAGTTGTTGAAATGGCCATAGTTGTTTTCAGAGTTGCTGTAAATGGCATTGTTTGTTGAGATAGAGTTGGAGGTGATGTCGTGGTGGTCTGATGAAATGTAGTTGTAGGTAGAGTTGGGGTTGTTATATGAGGGTCTGTGGTGTTGGTTTTAGAAGGGATTGTTGTAGGTAGGGTTGTGATTGTTGTAGTTGAATTGGGAGCTGATGTTATTAAAGCAGTGTTTGTAGTTGTAGGCTGTGTTGTGGTTGTTGACAGAGTTGTTGGTGACTCTTTGGTTGTAGGTTGATTTGTAGTTGTAGATGGGGCTATAGTTGTTGGTGGATTTGTAATTGTAAATTGTGTTATTTGTTGAGATGTTGTAGGTAGAGTTTTGTTTGTAGTAGGAGTAGCTGTAGTAGTTGGTTGAGATAATGTTGTTGGCTGGATTAAAGTTGTTGGTTGAGTTCTTGTGGTTATAGGCGTTAGTTGAGTTGTAAGTGTTGTAGTTTGTAGAGTTGATGTAGGGGGGCTCGTAGTTGTACTTGGTTGAGATAAATTTGCTGTAAATGGACTTGTGGGTGTTGTCAGAGGAGTTGTGGAAGTTAGTTGAGTTGTAGTGGTTGCAATTGGGGCTATGGATGAAGTCTCTTTTTGAGTTTGCTTTGAAGTTGGTGTTGTAGTTGTTTGAGTTGTTGTAGCTTGTTTTGTGCTTATTGTTGTTGGTTGATTTGTAGTTGTAGGGTGTATTGTGGTTGCATTTTCTGATTGTATTGAAGTGTTTGTAGATGAGCTAGTGATTGTGGTAAGAGAGGTTGTAGAAGTTGCAGTTAGGACCGTGGATGTAGTTGTTGGTGAAGTTGTTGTAGGTGAAAGTTGGCTTGTGGTTGTAGTTACAGATTGAGTTGAAGCTGTAAGAGGGTTTGTACTTGTTTGTTGTTGAGTCACAGTTGTTGGTGCAATTGTGGTAGTAGTCTCTGTGTGAGTTGAAGATGTAGGTGGGGTTGTGGGTTGAGGTGTAATTGTTTTTGGTGAGGTTGTGGTTGTTGTAGGCTGAGACGTAGTACTTGTAGTTAATTGTTCATTTGTACTCATTGTAGGTAGGGTTACAGTTTTAGGATCAGTTGTAGTTGAAACCAAACGTTCTATAGTTATTGGAGTAGTTGAGGTTGTTGATTGCACTGTAGATGAAGGAAATATGGTTGTTGTGGCTGTTAAAGTCACAGTTGTTGGCTGAGTTGTAGTTGTGGTAAGTGGGGTTGTGGACAAAGGTGTATTTGTCACAGCTGATGTTGATAGTGTGTTTTGGTAGGTGTATTGTGGATTACAATGGAGAAAAATCATATGAGTTACAAAATGATCAAAATTATTTCTTTTAAACCATAAACAAGAATTTAAACATAAGAAAAAACATTCACAGCTGAGGTACTCTGAATAGAAAAGGTGAAATGGTTACATAACTTAAATATTTCAGCTAAATATGATCCCCAGAGCTGCTTTATTGAACACAAATTTAGACCAATAGCAACAAGTGACAGAATAAATTATAAAATGTTTTACATGACTTTGAATCAATGTTTTTGTTTGACTGATTAATATAATAATACATATGCATATAGCATATAAGGGGGGAAATGAGGTACAACAAATTGGCTATGGGAAATCATGCTCTTGCATGCTCTACTGAAGACACCTCCATTCATCCCAAAGGCCATTGAATCAAGGCGAGGCCGTGTATCCCCACCCACCAAGCTGGTATGCAAATACCATCATCTTCGTCATACCCCACATTATAATAAAGGCTAGATTGGCCCATGCTAGAGTAAGATCTGTAAGTTGTGTGACACATACTGTAGCTCTAATATTAAAATGCAGATGATGACCATAATACTGATTTGGACACAAGTAGTGGGCACAAGCACAACAATCTCACACTTTGTCCATTGAGGCCTTAATCATCTCCAGGAGGAAAAGTTCATGCATTAATGCCCAAATGTTTCTGCACCACTCAACTACTAGGGTACTCAAGCTTCAGAATACTTGTGGTGCCACATTAATGTCCAAACAGAATGGTGACACTGTAACAACTGTTGAATGTACAGTAGTTAACATTCCCACAAAGCATGTGTTACACAAGCTGAGGAGGTTACCCCATGTGACTCTACCCTCCCTAGCAACCAGGACAATTTGGTTGCTTAGGAGAACTGGCTGGAGTCACTCAGCACACCATGGATTCGAACTCATGACCAAAGTGGTAATAGTCAGCATCAATACTCGCTGAGATACCCAGACCCCCAATAAAAAAAATTCTATGTAAAGTTACAGTAAATTTGGCAAAATTTTGATATGACAATGTAATGTCAAGAAAACTTAAAACAATTGTTAAAACAACTTTACAGCTCAAATAATGCATGTTTTTTTTAACAGAAGAATGAATGTAAGTGCTTTTATAAAAGCTTCACTTATCTGATTTTAAACCATTCAAAAATTGGCCCCATTCACTTGCATTGTAAGTGTCTTACAGTAACCTCAATTTTTACTTTTTTAAAGAAAAAGAGGGATTTGGTAATCAACATTATGCTGGTGGCACCGAGTGTTCTCTCATCAAAATCATACGGCATTCGAGACTTGAGCGTCGAGGCTGGCAGCAACGCGCACATGCCTCGCACTATAAAAGGGCCGATTTGTCATGGATGTCCAGTGAAAAGACTGGATAAGTGGGTATCCTTTATAAAAAAAGATAAACCCACATGCTACCTGGCATCACCTTGCGTCAATGGCGTTTTAGGTGCGAATACAGATGTCTTCAGTAGAGTACGCGAGAGTGTGATTTCCCATGGTCATTGTGTTGTAACGAGTGAACCGACTCAATGGGAACTTACCTGTTACACTGGAAATTGGGAAAGATGTGTTAGCGGTGGAAATTGTGTTTTCAATGTCATTGTTATTGGTTGGGATGCTGAACTGTAATTCCATATCTGTGAGGATTGATCCACGTCTACAAAAAGGAAAAGGGAAGGTAAATGGTCTTCAGGTAAATGATATCACAATTATATTTGGAGTTAAAAACAAAGGTTGCCACAAAGCATTTGGAAGTGTAAATATCTAGTATTTGTTGGTACATTATGTATTAGGTAATACAAAAGCCTGACAGATGCAGTGATTGCAGAAAACCCAACAAAGTGCACAAGAATATTTATAGCTCTATCCACACATATAGAAAAGAAATACCCACCGGAACTGAAGAACTGTCAATCGAATGAAGGAGCTGAATTTGTTTTTTAAGATTGGCTCCAACTGCGGACACAATGTCATGTGCAATGTATAATAATAGTAAATGAATGTTATAACAACACATCAAACATTTTCAAAATCAGTAATGTCAGTTCTAAACAACAATGCATTACATCACATTTGAACAGTAGCTTTTAACATGGTGTTTAAACTAATGACTAAGTGATTCCTTTTGGCAATATATTATATATAGAGAGAATTTATTTACTATATAACATACCTCATTTTTGACTTTTTCTGCTCGAGTTTTGAAGGCATTTGAAGTTGGAAATAACAATTCATCAAAAAAAGTTTCATTGCTGATAAAAGAAACAGCAACTGTACTAGAGGGCTTGACGGTTGTTGTTGTTGTTTGTGTTGTACTTGTAGGCTGGGTTAAAGTTGAAAATGTTTGTTGAGTTGTAGTCGTTGGATGAGTTGTTAATGATTTAGTTGCAGGCTGTATTTTTGTGGTTATAGGTTTGACTGCTGTATTTGTAGATGTTAGCTGAGTTGTTGTAGATGTTCTAGGCAAGTTTGTTGTAGACAGGGTTGTAGTTGTTGGTTGCATTGCAGTTTTTGATTCAGTTAAATTTGTGGCTGTAGATTGTAATGTAGTTGTTGAATGGGTTGTTGGTTCAGTTGTAAATGTTGCTGTAGGTTGTGTTATTGTAGGTGTAACTGTTTTTGGTGATGTTATGTGCAGGGTTGTAGTTGAAGTCTCTTGAGCTGTAGTTGAATGTAGAGCTGTTGATTTTGGTTGCAGTGTAGTTGTTGGTTCAGATGTTGTTGTTGCTATAGGTTGTGTTGTTGTAGGTGTAACTGTGGTTGGTGATGTTATGTGCAGGGTTGTAGTTGAAGTCTCTTGAGCTGTAGTTGAATGTAGGGCTGTTGTTTTTGGTTGCAGTGTAGTTGTTAGTTCAGATATTGTTGTTGATGTAGGTTGAGATGTAGGTGTAACTGTGGTTAGTGCTGTTATGTGCAGGGTTGTAGTTGAAGTCTCTTGAGGTGCAGTTGAATGTAGGGCTGTTGGTTTTGGTTGCAGTGTAGTTATTGGTTCAGATATTGTTGTTGATGTAGGTTGAGATGTAGGTGTAACTGTGGTTAGTGCTGTTATGTGCAGGGTTGTAGTTGAAGTCTCTTGAGGTGCAGTTGAATGTAGGGCTGTTGGTTTTGGTTGCAGTGTAGTTATTGGTTCAGATATTGTTGTTGATGTAGGTTGAGATGTAGGTGTAACTGTGGTTGGTGCTGTTATGTGCAGGGTTGTAGTTGAAGTCTCTTGAGCTGTAGTTGAATGTAGAGCTGTTGTTTTTGGTTGCAGTGTAGTTGTTGGTTCAGATATTGTTGTTGATGTAGGTTGAGATGTAGGTGTAACTGTGGTTGGTGATGTTATGTGCAGGGTTGTAGTTGAAGTCTCTTGAACTGTAGTTGAATGTAGGGCTGTTGTTTTTGGTTGCAGTGTAGTTGTTGGTTCAGATATTGTTGTTGATGGAGGTTGAGATGTAGGTGTAACTGTGGTTGGTGCTGTTATGTGCTGGGTTGTAGTTGAAGTCTCTTGAGCTGTAGTTGAATGTAGGGCTGTTGGTTTTGGTTGCAGTGTAGTTGTTGGTTCAGATATTGTTGTTGATGTAGGTTGAGATGTAGGTGTAACTGTGGTTGGTGATGTTATGTGCTGGGTTGTAGCTGAAGTCTCTTGAGCTGTAGTTGAAGGTAAGGCTGTGGTTGATGGTTGCAGTGTAGTTGTTGGTTCAGATATTGTTGTTGCTGTAGGTTGAGATGTAGGTGTAACTGTGGTTGGTGCTGTTATGTGCTGGGTTGTAGTTGAAGTCTCTTGAGCTGTAGTTGAATGTAGGGCTGTTGGTTTTGGTTGCAGTGTAGTTGTTGGTTCAGATATTGTTGTTGATGTAGGTTGAGATGTAGGTGTAACTGTGGTTGGTGATGTTATGTGCAGGGTTGTAGTTGAAGTCTCTTGAGCTGTAGTTGAATGTAGGGCTGTTGGTTTTGGTTGCAGTGTAGTTGTTGGTTCAGATATTGTTGTTGATGTAGGTTGAGATGTAGGTGTAACTGTGGTTGGTGATGTTATGTGCAGGGTTGTAGTTGAAGTCTCTTGAGCTGTAGTTGAATGTAGAGCTGTTGTTATTGGTTGCAGTGTAGTTGTTGGTTCAGATATTGTTGTTGATGTAGGTTGAGATGTAGGTGTAACTGTGGTTGGTGCTGTTATGTGCAGGGTTGTAGTTGAAGTCTCTTGAGGTGCAGTTGAATGTAGGGCTGTTGGTTTTGGTTGCAGTGTAGTTGTTGGTTCAGATATTGTTGTTGATGTAGGTTGAGATGTAGGTGTAACTGTGGTTGGTGCTGTTATGTGCAGGGTTGTAGTTGAAGTCTCTTGAGGTGTAGTTGAGTGTAGGGCTGTTGGTTTTGGTTGCAGTGTAGTTGTTGGTTCAGATATTGTTGTTGCTGTAGGTTGAGATGTAGGTGTAACTGTGGTTGGTGATGTTATGTGCTGGGTTGTAGTTGAAGTCTCTTGAGCTGTAGTTGAAGGTAAGGCTGTGGTTGATGGTTGCAGTGTAGTTGTTGGTTCAGATGTTGTTGTTGCTATAGGTTGTGTTGTTGTAGGTGTAACTGTGGTTGGTGCTGTTATGTGCAGGGTTGTAGTTGAAGTCTCTTGAGGTGCAGTTGAATGTAGGGCTGTTGGTTTTGGTTGCAGTGTAGTTGTTGGTTCAGATATTGTTGTTGCTGTAGGTTGAGATGTAGGTGTAACTGTGGTTGGTGATGTTATGTGCAGGGTTGTAGTTGAAGTCTCTTGAGCTGTAGTTGAATGTAGGGCTGTTGTTTTTGGTTGCAGTGTAGTTGTTGGTTCAGATATTGTTGTTACTGTAGGTTGAGATGTAGGTGTAACTGTGGTTGGTGATGTTATGTGCAGGGTTGTAGTTGAAGTCTCTTGAGCTGTAGTTGAATGTAGGGCTGTTGTTTTTGGTTGCAGTGTAGTTGTTGGTTCAGATATTGTTGTTGATGTAGGTTGAGATGTAGGTGTAACTGTGGTTGGTGCTGTTATGTGCAGGGTTGTAGTTGAAGTCTCTTGAGGTGTAGTTGAGTGTAGGGCTGTTGGTTTTGGTTGCAGTGTAGTTGTTGGTTCAGATATTGTTGTTGCTGTAGGTTGAGATGTAGGTGTAACTGTGGTTGGTGATGTTATGTGCTGGGTTGTAGTTGAAGTCTCTTGAGCTGTAGTTGAAGGTAAGGCTGTGGTTGATGGTTGCAGTGTAGTTGTTGGTTCAGATGTTGTTGTTGCTATAGGTTGTGTTGTTGTAGGTGTAACTGTGGTTGGTGCTGTTATGTGCAGGGTTGTAGATGAAGTCTCTTGAGCTGTAGTTGAATGTAGGGCTGTTGTTTTTGGTTGCAGTGTAGTTGTTGGTTCAGATATTGTTGTTACTGTAGGTTGAGATGTAGGTGTAACTGTGGTTGGTGATGTTATGTGCAGGGTTGTAGTTGAAGTCTCTTGAGCTGTAGTTGAATGTAGGGCTGTTGTTTTTGGTTGCAGTGTAGTTGTTGGTTCAGATATTGTTGTTACTGTAGGTTGAGATGTAGGTGTAACTGTGGTTGGTGCTGTTATGTGCAGGGTTGTAGATGAAGTCTCTTGAGCTGTAGTTGAATGTAGGGCTGTTGTTTTTGGTTGCAGTGTAGTTGTTGGTTCAGATATTGTTGTTACTGTAGGTTGAGATGTAGGTGTAACTGTGGTTGGTGATGTTATGTGCAGGGTTGTAGTTGAAGTCTCTTGAGCTGTAGTTGAATGTAGGGCTGTTGTTTTTGGTTGCAGTGTAGTTGTTGGTTCAGATATTGTTGCTGCTGTAGGTTGAGATGTAGGTGTAACTGTGGTTGGTGCTGTTATGTGCAGGGTTGTAGTTGAAGTCTCTTGAGCTGTAGTTGAATGTAGGGCTGTTGTTTTTGGTTGCAGTGTAGTTGTTGGTTCAGATATTGTTGTTGCTGTAGGTTGAGATGTAGGTGTAACTGTGGTTGGTGATGTTATGTGCAGGGTTGTAGTTGAAGTCTCTTGAGCTGTAGTTGAATGTAGGGCTGTTGTTTTTGGTTGCAGTGTAGTTGTTGGTTCAGATATTGTTGTTGCTGTAGGTTGAGATGTAGGTGTAACTGTGGTTGGTGATGTTATGTGCTGGGTTGTAGCTGAAGTCTCTTGAGCTGTAGTTGAAGGTAAGGCTGTGGTTGATGGTTGCAGTGTAGTTGTTGGTTCAGATGTTGTTGTTGCTATAGGTTGTGTTGTTGTAGGTGTAACTGTGGTTGGTGATGTTATGTGCAGGGTTGTAGTTGAAGTCTCTTGAGCTGTAGTTGAATGTAGGGCTGTTGTTTTTGGTTGCAGTGTAGTTGTTGGTTCAGATATTGTTGTTACTGTAGGTTGAGATGTAGGTGTAACTGTGGTTGGTGATGTTATGTGCAGGGTTGTAGTTGAAGTCTCTTGATCTGTAGTTGATGGTAAGGCTGTGGTCGATGGTTGCAGTGTATTTGTTGGTTTAGATGCTGTTGTTGCTATAGGTTGCGTTGTTGTAGGTGTGATTGTGGTTGGTGCTTTTATGGGTAGGGTTGTAGTTGTTCGATGAGATGTAGAAAAGGCCATCGTTGCTGTGGATTGGGCTGTAGATGTAAGTAGGTTTGTTGTTGTTTCAGGTGAGTTTGTTGTAGACAGGGTTGTAATTGAAGTTTCCTGAGCTGAAGTTGTTGCAGGCAGGGTTGTGGTTGTTGGTTGCATTGTAGTTTTTGATTCAGTTGAAGTTGTGGCTGTAGATTGTAATGTAGTTGTTGGTTCAGTTGTCAATGTTGCTGTAGATTGAGTTGTTTTAGGTGTGATTGTGGTTAATGTTGTTATTGGCAGGTTTGTAGTTGTTGATTGAGCTGTTGTAGTAAGGGCTTTAGATGTTAGCAGGGTTGTTGTTGTTTCGGGTGAGTTGGTTGCAGATAGGGTTGTAGTTGAAGCTTCATGATCTGTAGTTGATGGTAGAGCTGTTTTTGTTTGTTGCAGTGTAGATGTTGGTTCAGATGACATTGTTGCTGTAGATTTTGTAGTTGTAGGTGTGATTGCGGTTGGTGTTGTTACTGGCAGGGTTGTAATTGTTGGTTGAGCTGTTATAGAAAGGGATTTTGTTGCTATAGATGTAAGTAGGGTTGTTGTAGTTGTTTCAGGTGTGTTTGTTGTAGACAGGGATGTAGTTGAAGTTTCATGAGTTGTTGTTGACATTTGGGCTGTGGTGGTGTGTTGCAGTGTAGTTGTTTTTTCAGATGACATTGTTGCTGTAGATTGTGTTGATGGAAGTGTGATTGTGGTTGGTGTTGGTGTTGTTATAGGTAGGGTTGTTGTTGTCGGATGAGATGTGGAAAGGGCTGTCGTTGCTGTAGAAGGGGCTGTAGATGTTAGTAGGGTTGTAGTTGTTTCAGGTGAGTTTATTGTAGACAGGGTTGTAGATGAATGTTCCTGAGCTGTAGTTGACAGTAGAGCTGTGGTCTTTAGTTGCAGTGTAGTTGTTGATTCTGATGCCGTTGTTGTTGTAGATTGTGTTGTGGTTGGTGTTATAACCAGGGTTGAAGTTATTGGTTGAGATGTTATAGAAATGGCTGCCGTTGACGTAGGAGGGGCTGTAGATTTAAGTATGGTTTTAGATGTTTTAGATGAGTTTGTGTAGGCAAGGTTGTTTATAAAGGTTCAAAGTAGAACAAATACAATTCAAATCTGTCTAATTATTTACTCACATTCACTAATAATGTTGCCCTGCACTGCAGCTCAAGAGCAGCTCTCAAACTAAGTATGACACATATGGTTGAATGTCAATAATATGAAATGCTGTTGTTTCCCTTGTCTCATGACCAAACGTCATGGTGTCAAACCTGTGCCATAGCCACCATATTTGATTTGAGTGCTGCTCTTTAGTTGCATTGAAGAAGACACTTTTCAGTGAATAACAACTTCAATTTTTGTCTGTTACTGACACAAAGGCACATTATATCAATAATCAAGAGTTGGAATACAGCGCATGAGTGGACTACTTTTATGGTGAGATTTATGATTTTTGTAGCTTTGCAGACAAGTTCACTAAAACTATCTATGTAGAGTGTTCCAAATCAATAACTTATGAGGTTCAATTTCAGTTAGGAGATATAAGACAGCTGCCTGAGTAGGCAGGAAGTTTTGGAACTTAAAAAATGTTATTATATTTGACAGCAGAGCTTTCAAATATAAAACAGTGACATGTACTGTACATCACCAAAGACCCACCCATTAGTAAGCTCGCCCAATCATCAAACAAAGAAGACATGCTTCCAGGTGGTGCAAAAATAGATTGATTGAAAGCCTAATGTTTAATAAACTTTAAGAAAGTTCATTCCAAGGCAAGTAAAGCTCAAGGAGTTCCCATAAATTCCGAGCGATGCTGGGCATCCAGATGGGACATTTTAAGAACCTCTTGTCTAATCAACATTGATCTTTGGTAATATATAGTACAACTATCTGTCAGACTCCCATTGAACTACAGATTCTAAAATGGTGTCTATGTGCCGTGCGTCTACTGACTGAACATATTCATGAAAAAATTGAATTATGTTATTTTAAATATATGAAATATGTAACTGCAGCAATCAGAATGAAATTTTAAGGGAAGCCAAATTTCCCTTTTAGTCTTAAAGCAATCGCCATTGTATTATACACATGACAGCTTGTCATTGAAATTGTAAATACATTTCGTTTATTGACTTTTGAACGCTGCTAAATATTACAAATATTATCAGTTCTTCCCAAACGTTGGGAGATTTCTGTCACATGAGTCTGGAAGTGGAATGTAGTGAAGTTCAGCATGCATGGTAGAAATATTCCAAAAATCTACTTTAGTGCAGTGATGAAGTATTATTTCATTACTATAACCTACCAGTTCTGGATTTGAGTGGTAAAACAAGGAACTAATTAGAGTACTAGAAAGAAAAATATTTGAAAGTTTCCGTGAGATCAAAATGTGAGGAATGTTATTTGTTACAAAAGTAACGTGTGACTGATTTCAACTATACAGAAGTACAGTATATTTGATAAAACAACACTGTAAATGATGTGCTTGATGATGATGTGGCTGTTGGCATTGTGGTTGATTGATCAGTGGAACTTTGTTCTGTTGTTCAAAATGCAGTTGAGTATTAGTTGTGGAATCATCACAAGTAAACAATAATAAGTGAAATTAAGCAAGTTCATTAACTCACCTAGTAACATACACACTGTCATTACCAGAGCTAGTTTATGCATCTTGATTGCTTTTGAGATGATCATCTAAAAAACATTAAATAAATACAGATATGCAAATAAAGACATAATCAACATCAACTTTTATTTCAAGTAATATCAACACAATTTGTCCAGTGCAAGCAGTCACTCCTTTCATTTTCATTTTTTAAATGGATCAAATTTTAAATGAAAGTATTAATATACTTTGTAAGACCTCTTTCCAGATCATTTGTGCATGAATAATGAAGGTACAAGTATTTATAGTTTATTTTTACTATTTAAAATAAAACAAACATCTTGGGCATAGTGGACGTCAGAGGAAAGTTCAAGTGCGGGCAACATTATGATAATGAGCTTTGACGTGGTTCGGCGCAAACCTGTTGGAGTATAGAAGTGCTCTAGCAAAGTCTGGAGAACACAACAGTGTAAACTTTGGTTCCCACCAAACAATAGTTCCGAAGACAAAATGGCATTTTATTTTGTTGATTTTGGTAACAAACAACCATCATTTTAATTACTTTCTGCCATCGATCAATTTCATGAGGATATACGCTACTTGTGGCAATACAGATACCGGTCGACATGTCTGGATGTTTTGAGGTCCCTTTAAATATAGTTCACAAAAACAAGCACACCAAATGAACGTTGCTGCCAATTGCAGCATCCACGAATCTTCCATAGCATTGTTGGCAGGCCAGCCAGAGCGAATTTTGACGCTCTCGCCGCCTCTGGTCTGAACGCACAGTCAGACTTTTGCACAGTACTGTATATATACTAATATTGGATATTACATTTTGTATAAGCAATTTACTAAGATCATTCCAACTGTAATCTTCAACACCACTATCAATACTTGAACTCCATCAGCACTACTTCACTCCTTTACTCTTTTCAATTAGTGGAGAGCTTCAAATAAGAAAAGAGGCAGTAATTAAAAGTGAAGGGAGATTTGGTGAAATGCTGTAACAGTAATTATATGTTAGCTTAATCTACAGTTACATCTTAACACATATGTAAAGACAGATCTTAGTTGTTTTAAAATGTAGAATTACATGTTGACTAAGTAACTTTGTAATTTCTAAGTCGTATTGTAACAGAATGTTTAAAAATGTTAATGACAATCAGAAATTATGTTCTTGATTTTAAAATGTTTTTTATGAAACATTAAAGTTGCATTTGTTTGTATTATTCAGGATAATAATGCTATTGTGATTGGTAACAATTTGCCCTCAGTAAGAACACATTGTTGAAAATACAGTATTAATACTGTATTGTGCAAAAGCCAGCTTCTAAAGAGAAATCCTACTCTAACACAGATATAATCACACAAATCTGTTATAAACTCCAACAACTCACCCAGTACATTCAGGAAAGTCTGATGTAGAGTTGAATGTAACATGCACAGGTCACTGTTATTAAGGTAGGTGTAATCATGCTCTTCAGAAAATGCAGCGTTTTATTTGCTCTGTTTAGTCATATGACTCGGAAGACACATTATCACTATAACACATCTTGAAGCATTCTGGATATACCAACTTACTCAACAATGCATTCTTCTCCAAGCACACTGTTTTCAAGTGCTGCGGAAATAAACAAGCAGGAACTAGAGAAATATTAGACTTGCTCCCCTCTTGCTAGTCAGTTAAATCAGTTGAGATTTTTCTTATGTAGATTACACACACGATATCAATTTTAGATATGAACTCTCATGATCCCATTCATGGGAAGTCATAATAATCACTTTGCATTTAAGTTGAGTT
Organism: Xyrauchen texanus; assembly: GCF_025860055.1. NCBI lineage: Eukaryota > Metazoa > Chordata > Actinopteri > Cypriniformes > Catostomidae > Xyrauchen > Xyrauchen texanus. The sequence continues at coordinate 62,975,951 of NC_068276.1, read as the reverse complement.
TAGTTTAAACTGATTAAACCTATGAAGTAAGTGTAATTCAAACCAAAACTAATCTGGTAGTAATTTAACTCCTACATTGCTGTTCATGAGCAGTTTGTCATTGTAGATCATTTTCTTATGCATTTGTTTTGTAAATGTGAAGGCTTGTGTAATTACAAAGCTCTGCCACCATTGGTGTGTGTGTGAATGGGTGACTGGGACACAGTGTAAAGCACTTTGGTAACCTCTAAGGATAAAAAATATAGCACAGACCATTTACGGTGGTCAATTGTTTTCATTCAATATCCAAAAAGTTTTTAGAAGTTTGAATATTTATTTTATGAGTTATTGGCTTTTGGATACACTTGGTCAAACCCACATGATAAATGCAACCCCTAAATAACTAAATAACTAAAGTTCAACTTTTATTTGATAATTATTGACCTAGGAAATCCTAGATGTAGTTCACAATAGCAGGTAACATTGGATAATATACATTCATTAACACACCATTTATACAGCCATTTTGCTGAAATATGATTGGCTGCTGGCGGCCATGTTTTTTTATTTGTCAGAGTCATAATGTAGAATATGTAAGCATTTGGCCCCTTCAAGAAGCATACCAATTTTCAACATCATTTATAATACCGTTGCGGAGTTATGAGCGTTTTTTAGTTGTAGCGTCTCCTATAGGCGAAATATTTCGTAACTTTGCGTGCATCCTCAGAATGTCCTGTTGTCTGTGTTTACAAACTGTTGTAACATTTGGCCTTTTCGTTTGGTAGACATTGGTCAATACGTAAAAAATGGACGACGCCTGACCTTTGACTTTGATACATTTTTTGTGCGAATTATGCAAATTAGCGCGAACATTGTCATGAAGGAAATTAAATCGGATATACATTTTTTTTTCTTCTTGAGCCAACAAATCCAACAATGTAAGACGGTTTAGGATTTATGGGCCAAAACGTAAACATGATCTCTATAGTGCCACCTTGAGTCCAGATTAAAGAAGAAAAATCTAATTGTTTTAATATTAATCACAAGCTGAATATTGAGTTTATTTGATACACTGAAAACATCAATGAAGCATATCCTTAAATACAACATAGATTATTCTCCAGAAACACCGTAAAATACATATATTACTATATAAATGAATATACAACATAAATGTCTTATTAGTGCAAATATATATGTTTAACATACAGGACTGTGTTCTATGATCACACATTTCTGTGGTATTAATTCAGAGAAAGCCTTTGAGTTTACAATTCAATGAACATCATCATCATAATAATATGATTGCTCATTGCTGTACTTTTAAGAATGATTAACTTTAATAATAAAGTAGGACATGTAGTTGCAAGCAAACAGCAATTATGTGACAGTAAAACAGCGGCAGATTCACTGTAACATAAAACACATGTACAAATAATCAGGATTTGATTTTCTATTTGATTTTCAGATATCAAGTTGAAAGCTCATGAGCAGTATTTTTAACTCGTCTAGTAAATGACACTCATATTGTACTATCAGGGCTTGATCTCAGAGTACAAAGTTGACTTTTTGACTTTTTTTGACTTTGTTGCCAAGATCCAGCCTCACTTTCTGTTTGGCAACTTAGGAGTCAAATTCATTCATGTGATACAGGCAACAGTTTTTAACATCATATGATATGTTTACCTCTTTCACTGTTGGCTTAATTTGGGCAAAACTGAGGACTGGTTTTAAAAACAAACCCATTCCACGGTGTCCCATCCAACCTGTATGAGGATTGGCCCGAAGAGGCCCAATGTTATGGAGAATGGATGAACTTTGTAGAAGATGAAGCGAAAAACAGATTTAGTTTAAATCCAATATAGCGTGGTGGGGTTCACTGAATTTGGCATGAGCAGAAGACTGCATGTACCTTTACCAAACAGTTATATAGGGCTGTCATAGACTCCCGTTAATTAAGAAGGCTAAAAGAAAAGGAACATTTTCAATAGGTGTCTAGACAACACAGTCGCTATGGTCCCTTTTAACCTTTACTCTACATGAAAGACGTCTGCTAGATATTATGAAATGAACTATCTTGAGCATCAGCTGCCGTACAGGACTTTTGTTGTACAGGTTTTTAATACGTGTGTAACATTACAATCCTAGTTTTATGACTTTTCTGATGTCATGTCCTCTTCATATTTCTCATTCTTTTGTGTTGTATGATAATGAAAAAAGGGTATCTTTGAGCTCATAAAAGCTTATCTCGTAGTCAAACAAATCTTTAACTTTTTCCATTTCAAGACATCTTTGTTCAGATCAGTTGTGACCTACTGTATTGCATTTGAAAGACCTACAATTACGGTATGCGTACAGGAGTTGGGGAGGCGCGGTCTCTTTACCAGATTAAATAGTTCATGCAAGATTTGACCCACCATATGATTAAAGAACAAGCATTTCTACATCATTTAGCTAAGCAGAGAGTTTATAAACTTACTTTACTGGGCTAAACTACAGTAGGTCCTTATTATAAATACATGCAATCCCATGATCAGATTTAAAATTCAATGAATCAACAGGAAAATTTACATTTTATGCATTTGGCAGACGCTTTTATCCAAAGTGACTTACAGAGCACTTATTACAGGGACAATCCCCCCAGAGCAACCTGGAGTTAAGTGTCTTACTCAAGGGCCCAACAGTGGCATCTTGGTGGTGCTGGGGCTTGAACCCCCAACCTTCTGGTCAGTAACCCTGAGCCTCAACCACTGAGCCACCACTGCCCCTATCATCTATGTCATCAGCACACTATGCTGGGTTTCAAAATAGAATCTGAGGAAACATGCAGGTGTATTCAGAGCTGAAGTGCAATCCAATGTTCAGTTTTAAGAAAGATTTGGGAAAATATTACTGTAGAGGCTTCATGTATTTGAGATTCCTTCATGTGAGCGGGCACGGAAGGCAACAGTCGAACCATGTGACAGAAGTGATATGGAAACTCACTGATCCTGCTGGTGGCATCTCCTGTTGGAAATGCTGCATTACAATGAAAACAAAGAAGACTGTGTGTCTAGTGCTAACGTGTATATGTTGATTTAATATACAGTTGTATGCTATTAACTTACGATGGCGAAATCTATGATTTCTGAATATTTTGAGAATAAAGTCACAGTGACCGGAAACAGAATGTATGTTTTCCGTACAAAAAAAAAACTGATAAAATAGACGTGTCAGGTCTCACTTTAAAACAGCTTTCATTTTCAACATACTAGTGACACTTATAGAGTTAACGTCAACGCTGAGGTTAAAAGCTGGATTTGAAGCAGCCTCTTTTAGACCATCCACAAGCTCTGGGTTGTTAAACTAACTCAAGCTCTGCCGGCACATTTTCTTGCATCCGTCTTCTGATTACACGTCTGAAAGGAAAAACATACCACATGGTTAACATGGTTAACTGCTTCAAGATATATGGTACACAACCAATGTGAAACCTATTTTATCTCTTGGTAACTGACTGTACGCTAGACCAGTGGTTCTCAAACTGTTTAGCCAGCGACCCCTAAACTAACATCGACGAGAACTCGCGACCCACTACCTACCACAGCATACACAAACAATAAACAAACAAAAAAAAGTGGTTTTAAATCCACATCCACTTCCTATTTAAGCTTGTTTCCACCACAGAATAAAAAATAAAAAAGGTATCATGCAATTCTGACTTTATAACTGGCACTGCAAGTTTATATTTCACAATTAGGCCTATGAGAAAACAAGTCAGAACAGCGAGATGTAAACTCACAATTTTTAGATAAAAAAAAAAAAATCGCAAATGTTTTCTTATGTGGCGGAAACAAGCTTCCATAACTTCAACTATATTTACTGTATATAAATTTAGGCTTACCTTTCAGTGGGATGGGTGCACTTGTTTTTCGGTGCACAAAAGCTTAATCTGTGGCCTGATGTTGGACACGGCTACTCGCAGATCATCCTCAACATCAAGACGTGATCTGTATTTATTTTTCATGTATGTAACAGCGGAAAAAGTCTGCTCGCACAAATACGTAGATCCAAACGGAAGCAGTACATCCACTGCCACACCGGATAACTCTCTGTATTCTTCTGCTACTGCGATCCAAAATTCAGGCAGTGTGGAACTGGAAAATAAAGTTTTTAATTTTCGATCACTGGACAGCTCCAGCAAAGCATCTTCCAGTTTTGTGGGGAGATTAGTCCTAGTTTCAGTGAATGGTTGCCGTATCCAGTCATACAGTTCTGGTTGCGTCTCTTTTGGAAAATACTTCTGGAATTGTTCCAAAAGGCAGTGGAGATGACCAGTGATGTGTGTTTTCAGGCTGCCGAGACTCAGTCCATTCTCCTCCAGATGTTCATCCAGCTCAGGAAACATCTCCACATTACATTGTTCAACTCGCTCAGCCCATCTTTCCAGCTTTTTCACAAATGCATCAATTTTCTCATTCATTATCAAGATGTTTGTGTTTGGACCTTGTAATGAAAGATTAAGCATGTTAAGCCTTTCGAATATACAGGCCAAATAAGCAAGTTTTGATAACCAATCTGGATCTGTCAGGTGGTGCGCGAATTCAGATTTAGATTCTTTCAACAACGAGTGCACTTCCTCACGCAGTTCGTAAAGCCGGCCGAGTGCCTTCCCGCGAGATAACCACCGGACTTCGGTATGAAACAGCAGCGCTTTGTGCTGCGAGCCCATCTCATTGCAAATGGTGGCTAGCAGTCTACTGGTTACTGGACGTGATTTTATGTGATTTACAATTTTGATTGCACTTTTGAGAACACTGTTAAGCTCACTGTCAAGTGCTTTGCTAGCAAGAGACTCACGGTGAATGATGCAGTGCGTAAACTTAACATGAGGAGCCACTTCTAAAACCTTTGCCTTGAGTCCCTTGTTTTTACCTACCATTGCACCTGCACCATCAGTACATACGCCAACACAGTTATCCCATGAAAGTCGCATCTCTTTTAGTCTGGTGTCCAGCTTGTTGAAAATGTCACTGCCGGTACAAGTCCCCTCCAGCACTGAGCAGAAGAGCATTTCCTCGTGCAGTTTTCCATCAAATGTGTATCTGATGAATGCCAGCAACTGAGCAGAATTAGACACATCGTCGAGCTGTAACGCATATTTCTTTCCATTTAACCTATTAATCAATTGACTCTTAATGTATTTTGAAATATCATGAATACGGCGAGCTGTCGTGTCATTCGACAATGGGACAGTCATAAGCTCACTTGCAATTTTCTCGCCATGCATGGTCCGACACATAGCCACAGCTGCAGGCTTTATCAAGGTTTCCCCGATCGAGTGTGGCTTTTTGGACTGTGCTATCAGGTATGCCACCTCATAAGATGCCTTCAGAGCATTAGCAGTAATTTGGGTTTGTTGTGCGAGTGTGCGTTTTTGAATCTGTAATTCCTTCTCTTTTCTGCGAAAAAAGTCTATAGGTTTTTCAACACAAGCAGGGTGTCTTGTCTCCAAATGTCTCTGCATTTTTCCTGGCTTCATACTTTCATGGGCAAGCACTTCTGAACAGATTACACACTGAGGATGGTCCACGTCGTTGACAGTAGAGCAAGTGAATCCATACTTTATGAATTCCTCTTGATATTTCCGACGTTCCCTACATTGGTCAGAAGGGGTCTTGCTCTTGTGTTTAGTAGATGTACACGGTTCAGATGATTCAGGCAGACTGTCCACAATTTCCTCAACATTTTTAATGTTGCGAATTACAAATGTATCAGTTTCCACGTGCAGTTGCGTGCTGTATTGATAACTAGCGATCAGTCGCCGCACAGTGACGTCATATCTTAGAGTCATGAAATATTATTTAAAAAAAATTTAAACCTTCTAATCACTTCTGTCTTTAGAAATCAGAAAATATTTAGTTGTAATCTTAATTTTTCAGTATTGAAAAATATTTATTGTAATCAGAAAATACATACATTTTTCAAACCAACTCGCGACCCCCATTTTGAGAACCACTGCGCTAGACTTAAAGGATTCCCGTTCTCAAATGTCTTTCATGCATCAAAGAAAATGTACTTTGTGTCACTGGGAGTCAAGTATATGTTAGAAATGTCATACAAAATGGCACTGAAAAGCATGATGGAGAGAACATTTAATAATGCAATATTCTAGTAATAAAGTAGACCATTGACCCACCTAAAAGCAACCACACTGGTCCTGATGAAACGACTTCCATGCTTGTTTTTATAGACTTGGTCACACTGTGAAACAAGTGTATATTAACTATTTATGTGTAGGAGATATCAGAAGATCATGCTTCATTTCCTATGTATCACACAATTAAACACATTTTAAAATGCAATCATATCCTCCTTTTTGCAATTTTGAAACGTACCCTAGTCGCAATCTGTTCTGCTAAGATCTTAAACGTATCACTTTGCAGGTTTTCCAGCTCTTGATCAAATTGCATTATTATGATGACCTCTATGGCTACAATCGGCAAAGGGCGTATTGAAAGCAGTGTTGCTGTTGTAGTTTTAAGTGTGGTGGTTGTTTTGGCTGTAGTTGTTTTAGGTTTAGTTGTATTTGTTGGCTTTATTGTGGCTGTTGTAGGTTGGGTAGTAGTTTTAGATTGAACTGTTTTTGTTAATGGCACTATTTTGGTTGTAGAAGAGGTTGTAGGTTGCATTGCAGTTTTTTGTGATGGTTTGTTGTTGTTTGAGCTGTAAAAGATGTAACTGGGGTTAAAGTGGAGTGATGGTGGTGTAGTGGGCTAAAGCACATAACTGGTTATCAGAAGGTTGCTGGTTTGATCCCCACAGTCACCACCATTGTGTCCTTGAGTAAGACACTTAACTCCAGGTTGTTCCGGGGGGATTGTCCCTGTAATAAGTGCACTGTAAGTCACTTTGGATAAAAGTGTCGGCCAAATGCATAAATGTAAATGTAAAGTTGGAGCTTGCCTAGATAATTTGGGCCAGCCGATGGAGCATTGAACATTGCTCCAAATATGGGTCCCTGGTTAGCCCATGTTCAGAGTCAAGTTAGAAACTTGGGGGTTGACCTTGATCCGGATCTTAAACTAGACAAGCAGATAAATACTGTAGTTAAGAGCTGCTTTTTCCAAATCAGAGCAATTGCTAAGCTTAAGCGCATTGTTTGCTTTGCTTTGTTCACACTCTCACTAGTTTCTTTCATTTGTGTGCTAATAATGTCCAACAGTGTCTGTAATTGCATCACAAGAGAATTATGTGATTCAAGTCATGAAAATGAATGTCCAGCACATCTCAAATTATGCATTGTGTTTAATACAATTCTGTGCTGGAAATGATGCTGATGGAAATGACATTTTTAAAATGTTTTAAATAAAATGACTGACTTGAAGTTGAAGAAACACCCTTCCACTAAGTTCAGATACACTATATGGCCAAAAGAATGGAAACGCCTGAAAACCACACCCATTTGTGCTTATTGAATATTTAATTTCAATTCTATTGACATTCCACTCTTGTGGTTGATCTTTCACTAGACGTTCAAAAAATCATCTTATTTATAAATCTGACAAAGAAGCAAAACCTCAAATATAATCACATTACTCTCTACTTTTGACATCAAACTTAGAGGCATGTGCACATCACTTACGTACATTGTATAAGCCAGTAAAGGTGTTTACATGCAACCCGAAATCGGCTACATGTGTGTTGATCGATTTATTCTGAAGCCATTTTTGACCTTCCGATAAAGGAAAGACGTTTAGCGCATTTACATGACCACACACGTTGAAGGCTTAAGCATGTGTAAGGATGTGTATGGCACATGCTCACTGTTAACGAAATGAAAAATGTCCCTCCCTTAAGTGTTGGCACAAATGTAAAAGCACTTAATCTTCAGAATGTTATTGTATGGTGTAATATTACGATTTGTTTTCACTAGAATTAATGAGTAGTCAAACCTGTTGATTAAAATAGGGTGTCCACATACTTCACATCAAATCCCTTTATTATCACTCAACCATATACACAAGTGCAACAGGGGGTGAAAGTCTTGGGCGCAGTTCCAAGCAACATAACAGTCATGACAAATAATATAAACATCTGATTTACACAACACAATTAACAATGCACACATAATAAGATACACTATACAGTATACACAAAATAAGATTGTATACAATAAAAATACACTGTACGTGTTATTTACTCAAAATCTAATTTCCAGTCATGCAGATTTGAACTAATGTTTTGCAAGTTTGGCCTCAATGAGATTTCAATGCTTCAGAGGTGACAAAGATTAATATTGAATAACAATTTATATAAATATTTGCCCATTCTTCCAGTAGAGCATTTGTGAGGTCAGACACTGATGTTGGATGAGAGGGCCTGGCTCACAATCTCCGTTCAAGTTCATCCCAAAGTGTTGGATAGGGTTGAGGTCAGGGCTTTGTGCGGGCCACTCAAGTTCTTCCACGCCAAACTCATCCAACCATGCCTTTATGGACCTTGCTTTGTGCACTGGGGCACCGTCATGCCGGAACAGAAAAGGGCCTTCCCCAAACTGTTTCCATAAAGTTGGAAGCATATAATTTTCCAACATGTCTTGGTAAGCGGAGGCATTAACCTTTCCCTTCAGTGGAATTAAAGAGGCCTTCGCCATCCCCAGAAAAACCACCCCATAGCATTATCCCTCCTCCACCAAACTTGACAGTTGGCACAATGCCGTCAGGCAGGAGACGTTCTCCGGGCATTCGCCAAACCCGGAAGCATCCGTCAGACTGCCTGATAGAGAAGCGTGATTCGTCACTCGACAGAACATGTTTCCAACGCTCCAGAGTCCAGTTCCAGCGTGCTTTACACCACTCCATCCGACGCTTGGCATTGTGCTTGGTGATGTAATGCCTGCATACAGCTGCTCGTCCATTTAAACCCATGCCATGACGCTCCCCGCGCACAGTTCTTGTGCTGATGTTAATGCCAGAGGAGGTCTGGAACTCTGCAGTTATTGAGTCATCAGAGCGTTGGCGACTTTCCCCAATGCGCCTCAGCAATCGGCGACCCTGTAACCCTGTAACTCTGTAACTTTCGTGGATGAGTTGCTGTGGATCCTAAACGCTTCCACTTTGCAATAATACCACTTACAGTTGATCATGGCCAGGTGCTTGATTTTATACACCTTTGGCAATAAGAAGAAGAATTCAAACTCACCCAATCCACCTTTAGTGCGATAGAGATTGATTCTCCTGCGTTGCTTTGGGTTAAAGTCACATAATCATCCCTTTCATCTGGTATATATTAGGTCTATCACATGACGTGACATCTAATAATGAGTTGTATTCTTAGTCCAAGAAAAACCACAAAATAACTTGATCATTATTAGAGATGAGTTGTGTGGTAGCGTGTCAATGATTGACTCATTTGCATGTAAATAAAGAGGTACAGTACATTGCAACTTTGATTGATGTCTTTCAGAACATAGATTTCACTTGCTTTAATGTAGAGTAAATCCCATCACTTCTGCTGTTACACTTTACTGGAAAAAACGAAATAATATAATATCTTGACAGTGTAATATAAAAATATTCTGTATATATATGACTGTTGTTATAATACAGTTCCTCATTTATAATTCCAGGAAAGACTGACAGCTTTTTGACACAAGAATTCCAGACAAAATACCTTTTGGCAAAGATCAGCCAATTTTCCAAAAAATTAATTAATATATTAAATAGCATGCAAAGGCATGAATAATGACACAAGCGTTCGATCATTTTGGACTCTTGAGAAAGGTTCATGTCCAAAGTTTGCATTGAAGTGAACTGTACACAAGCCAACAGGGAAGAATGAATTTACTGCTACTGAGGTTGAGGTGCGGGTGGGTTTAGGAGTAAGTGTAATTAAATACAAGTACATTAAATGTAATTACAATACAAGTGTAACGGGAGCCAGCTGGTAGATAGCTGTGCAGTGTGTAAACCTCACTCTCCTGACCTCAAGAGGTGCACTAGCGACTGATGCTAGAGGCTACAGCCTTTAGCCTCCTTGTTAGAGCACCCGCCTCCCACGCTGGAGACCTAGGTTCGAGTGGGTTGAACAAGAGCGTCACACAACCATGTAGTTGTGTGACGCTCTATGTACATAATAAGTACCTTGTATCAAATGGTTAAGTGGATAATAGTTAAGGCCACCTAATATAAAGTGGGTCCAAAGTGTAAAGTAAAATAAGAACACTAAAATACTTTTTTACCTGCTGTGGTTAGACATGTTAGACAGGTCTTCATTATATACATGGAAAGCATTCTTTTTTCTTTCAAGCTCCCCTCTCGTGCTCATCTGCTCTTCTCCATGCATTGCAAAGCTGTCTCCACTCTTTCACCAGCTGAAATATTTTACCCATCACCCTGGTAACACTCTTCCTCACTGATGCTTTCCCCAATTTAACTACACATCCTTTGTACACAATGTCACTAAACATGTTAAGCTTGGCCCCACCCCTTTTGCTAAGTGCATTCTCTAAATTGGAGCACAGGTCCTGGTTCAGTCTTCTCCATGCTTCATTATCATTAGATCTTGGCCAATTAATTAGTTTCCTTCTCCCTTGCTCCTTTTCATTGTCTTGCCTTCCTTGTCTTGTCTGTGGGTTGACAGTTGTATCCTCCTGCGGCTCACCACATGGGCAGTACTGGTCTTCTTGGTACCCTTCCACAACAGTAGATTAAGTAGCACTGTGGCGCTCAACCAGGCTCTGTATCCTTCTTTTCTGACCTGCTGTTTTAGTGCAAGTTTCTGTCTGGCTGTTCCTGCCACATTTCATCCTTCCTTGATGAATCCACAGCCACTTGTTACTTGTTACTCTCATCCACTTGCAACTGCATTTCCTAAGGATCCTTTGTTCATAATCCATGGATGTTCCAGTCATGTCCATAGAGTTCGTCCTAGTTGGTCCATCTTCCATTCCACCTCTTGGAAGACTACCAGGCTGTTTTTCTTGTATTGTGCTCGTAATTGGTCCTTTATGAGGACCTGTGGGTAACTAGACTGCCCACATCTGTGCAGATTTTCCTGCTGTCAGTCTTTCCTGACAGTCTTCCAGTTTTTCCTGGACTCCAACTGCCCTATTCCCAGTATGCAATGGTCTCGAAGAATTTTAATTAAAAGAACAGGTAGATGTCTAAACCTGCTGAGCATTACTGCCTGCCACACCTCCGCTAGTGCCTTCAGTCATCCAGATATGATGTCATCAGCCGGAAGCCACCCATGACGGATGTTTCACCCCATTAATCCCAGAACATCTCCTGGTGGTGGGGCAGCAGTCAGAGACTTCTCCCTGTCACCCCCGCAGCTGGACACCAGATCCTTTCAATTGCCTCTTGTTCTTGCTTTCCCATCAAGGCATTCCTCCTTTCATTACTATTTTTACGTCTAGACATACCATACAACCAGGATTCAGCACACCCATGAGCAGACCTACACAATATCCAAGTCCTGTTCTCTGTAAATAAAACAAGCTTTCAATCTCTGCCTACCGTCCATCTAGTGCCTATCCTTAGACCAATCCTCCAACAGATTAAGAAGAAGAGCGATGTGAGTGGCGAGCCATAAGGCTGCATCAGCCGCCCCGCGAACATATAGCTAAGCATGGTTTTACTCCCCCACTTAATCCCTGGCAGTACAGTAAATTAAGCTAAAACAGAAACTGAATGAATATAATGGCAATATTAGTTATTTATGTTTAGAACTATTAGTGGTTTAAATTAAACCAAGTGTTGAGTAAATAATTAGCCAATTCTCCTGGATCAAGCTCTGGTTTCTTGATAAGCAGTCTGATAACTGCCAGTTTAAAGTTTCTTAGGACATGTCCTAATGATTTAGTCGGTATTGGGTCTAACATTCATGTTGTTGCTTTTGATGTTTTCATTTTTGTTAGCTCTTCTTGACCTATAACAGTGAAGGATTGAAGTTGCTCGTGGGGAATAATTTTAGTCTTCTGAGGTGCTGTGGCAGATGGATGCTGTGGCAGGGCACACCCGGTCCCGTATTTGGCTAATTAAGCCTCCGAGAGGGATAAAGGTCGACTGCAGAGGATCGTGTGGGAGAGAGAGATCGTTTACGGACATGTGTGTGTTTGTCATTTGTTGGAGTTTAAAATTAAACTATTATTTGTATTGTAAAGCCGGTTCTCACCTCCTCCTTTCCATTGATCTCTTTACAGTTGCTTAATTCCAATTTTGTTTCTGAAGATTTCAATTTTATCAGTAAAACAATTCAGAAAGTCACTACTACTATGCTGCGATGGAATATTTGGTTCAATCAAAGTTTTATTCCTAACCAATTAAGCCAATGTACTAAATAAACAAATAGGATTGTTGTGGTTATTTTCTGGCAGTTTTTAACGGTCTGTTTGTAGTTATTAACACTATCCTTGCATGCACCACAAAATAATTTTGTACTCTTCCACTTATGCTCTATTTTTCAAGCTGATTTCTTGAGAACATGAGTGTGATCATTGTACCATATTGTGTGTTATTTTCTCTTTAATCGAAGGGGGGTGACAGAGAATACTGCATTCATATTTTCTGTTCTTCTGAACTTTGTCATACTGAGCATTTAGAAATCTGGAAGATTACTAGTGAATCTGTCTTTAGTAGCTGAAAGAATAGTTCTACCTGAACGATAACATTGTGTGGCGGGGCAGTGGTTGGACAAAAATTACTCTAAATGTACAAAATGGAGCAAGATAAAGAGCAGACTACGCCACCCCGTTTCTATGAACGGGGAAATTTCATAAGACACACAGTTCGCTACCACAGAGGACAAGAGATGTGGATATGAATACAAAACTATTTTTATTTTCACAACAATACAATTTTAAATGTATAAAAAAAACAGGTAAGAGTTCTCACTGCTTCAGTGGGCGCCAGACCAAAAATGGAAAAACTTTCAGGCTGAGGCTTACCAGTAGGGTGGCTAGCTGCACAGTGAGTATCCTAAGAACACACACACACACACACACACACACACACACACACACACACACACACACACACACACACACACACACACACACACACACACACACACACACACACACACACACACACACACACACACACACACACACACACACACACACACACACACACACACACACACACACACACACACACACACACACACACACACACACACACACACACACAGAGAAAAGAAAGTGCCAACGGCAAAACACTCTGTGAAGGAAACACCACAAAAAGGACAAGGACAGCTAGCTTCCCTACACCGGGGGCCTCCAGTTCCTGAAACAAACAAAAAACAAAACAATTTATTCCACAATTAACAGACACTCAGTTATAGGAAAGCAGATTCCAATGCTGAAGAAGGTCAACAACTGGCGAATTACTGGCCACCAGTTATACAGACGGGTGTAACCCAGAAAGGTTTACACTAAATTGCCAGTAAGGCCTGAACAAACAATGAAGCAGCCAACTGCTATAAAGAAAAGAAATAAAAATAACCCACAAACATCATAAGTCAAAAAATACAAAATAGAAATGACAATTAATTATGCTTCAAACAAATTAAATCACAAAACAAAAAGTAATTAGAAAATTCAACTAGGAAAAGCACAGACCAAAGAAAACAAATTAACAAACAAACAGTTGGTAGCGATATCGCAAAAGGTGGGGCTAAGGTGCAACATTGGAAAGTCTCACGCTTAGTGACGGCCCTGAGACTAGCCACCCTTCACCAAGACCACCAGTATTAGCGTAAAGCCGTTTACAAAACAAATAATCACACTGTAGTATAGAAGAACAGCAGAACAGACAGTGCAGTCTAAAAAGGTTATCTAGGAAGCATTCGCCCCGCAGTCCACAGCGACGAACCGCTCCCAAGCAGATTAACGCACTAAAAATAAACAAAATAAATGAACGAAACAATACTCAACCTGATCATGCTCAAATGGTTAAAGATACATACCCGGTAATAGAGCGTTAGAGCCACAGATTATTCGGTTACTCACAGCCCATGTTCATAAGCAAAACGCCAATGTACCGGTGTTCCATCGAAACATACACATGAACTGTAATACGATAAAAGCATAGGTTACCGGGAGTCACACCAAAACAAACATTAGTCCGTTGAAATAAACATACCGGAGAAAAGACAGCCTGCACCCCAAAAGCAAAGTCGCACCAATCCTGGTCAGAACCTGGCTACAACAAATACACCACCACTTTAATAGTGTATGTGTGTGTGTGTGTGTGTGTGTGTGTGTGTGTGTGTGTGTGTGTGTGTGTTAGCAGCAACATTAGCCAAACAGCTAGTACATACCTCCCACAGAGCTGTACGTACACACGCAAAAGCGAATCTGACGATGACACATACCCAGGTGGCCCGAACTCCGCCTTAAATAGGTCAGGGACAGCAGCCCATTGGCTGTCACACCCATCAGTCATTTAATAATCACACATAATAATAGGGTGGGTTCTAACCCGCCTTGCCACAGTCGCATAGATTGAGTGAGCTTTGCTAAGTGCAGCATACAAGAGACGAGGTAATGATCTGAGATATCATCGATCTGCTGCAGAATTTATATATTATTGACATCAATTCCATGTGACAAAATTAAAACTAGCATACTAGGACTGCACCTGTCACATTTTGTCTAACCCCAACAGAGATGAGTTTATTGATAAATGCTAATACCAATGGATAATTTTCAATATATATGTAGATGTTGAAGTCACCAACGGTTAAAGCCCTATCCACAACAATTACTAGATCTGACAGAAGGAAGGAACAGAAGGAACGATAAAGATGTTTTGTTTATATCTGATGATGTCACTGATATCTACTCAGGATCTTGTTACTTCCACCCCCCACCACAAGAGGTCTGCATCATCTGAGTATTAAGTTCTGTTTCCTGTACAGCTGTGTCTCATTCTCTGCTCATTAGGGACTCTATTTAAGGACTCTTTGTTTGTTGCATTATCACAAAGTATTGTCTTTCTATTATATTGCAATTCTGAGCACTTTCTTTGTTCTTGAATTATTCTGTGTCAGACCCTTGCCTTGTTCTCCAGTTTTAGCCTTTTGCCTACAGTTTTGGGTTATCTGCATTGAATTGTTTGCTTACTGGTTTTGACTGTTGCCTGTATTCTCAATGCTTTTTTTGCCTGCTCCTTTTATAGTCTTCCACTTCTGCATCATTACAGTCACATTATGCATTATCAGTCCAAAAGAATTACACTTATATCCTAACCTTTGAGTAACACCAAAAACATCACTGAAAATTGAAGCAACACCTCCTCCTTAAACTTTTAGACGAGGCTGATGTTTATTACTATAATTTGAGGGAGTGGACTCATTTCAACTAATACATTCAAGTGAAGTGTGCATTTTCACATTGAGAATCAATGTATTTATCCAAAAGCTGAAAAATTATGCTTTCAGAGTATTTATATGGAATTAGGATGAAAATAAGGTGCAAGAGTCCAGTGCTGACAAACAGCACACTGGAGGTTAAGTCATTGACTAAGTAGGATGCAAGGGAGCATCCAATAGATTTCACTGTAGTTAAGTGCATTCACTCCTAAAATCTGATCAAAAGTTCAGTTTCAGCTGCAGATGATGTTTGAACCACTCAACTTTTTGGCAGACATGAAACAATGGAACTTATAATGTTACATTTTATTTCAACATGGTTGGCAATGGTTGGATGATGCTGACCTATACTTTGAATGAGAATTATTTATTCAGCTTTATAGAAAAACATGGTCTCAAGAGGATAAATAATGCAGTTTCCTATCATCCATCCATCCATCCATCCATTCATCTATCCATCCACCCATTCATCTATCCATCCATCCATCCATCCACCCATTCATCTATCCATCCATCCATCCATCCATCCACCCATTCATCCATCCACCCATTCATCTATCCACCCATTCATCTATCCATCCATCCATCCATCCATCCATCCACCCATTCATCTATCCATCCATCCATCCATCCACCCATTCATCCATCCACCCATTCATCTATCCATCCATCCATCCATCCACCCATTCATCCATCCATCCATCCATCTTTCCATCCATCCATCCATCCATCCATCCATCCATCCATCGCATTGTTTGTGCATCTGCTCAAAAGAATGTCAATGTAGTCAATCCAAATGGACATGCTAAAGTTTCATCAAACTGTGTCTAGTTCCGAATGAAGACACCATTGAACATTTTCAAAAAGTTTGATAAACACAAATATGAAGGTATTCAGTCAGAGAGGCTTTATTTTGTATGAAAAAAACAACACGTAACATTCCCAGGACGTCTCATTATGAAACACATCTAATATTTTTAGACAATACAGACATAAAAATGCTAAATTAACTGCATATGTTTTTATATTATAGCGCATGTTCCTTTCTTGATTAAAACAAGCCATAGAAGACCTCTCACTTATATCTTTTTGGTGTTCTTTAAACATTGGCTGTCAAACAATGTCTTACAATTAAATGAAAGCAAAACCGAAGTCCTGATTGTATATTAGCGCCCCAATGTATCAGTGACCTTCTCCTCCCTTACTCCCCCACCAGAGCACTCAGGTCTTCTGATCAACTTCTATTGAAGGTTCCTCATTGCCACTATAGATCTAAGGGTGGCCATGCCTTTTCTGTGATAGGTCCTAATCTCTGGAACAATCTCACTTTCCATGTGAGGTCAGATTCATCATTAGCCATTTCTAAATCTTCTTTAAAAACATAGTTTTATTCTGTGGCATCTGAATAGATCATTGAATAGGTGGATTAATTCATGATGTTGTATTGAAATGTTAAGTTAGTGTGATCTGTAGAGCACTTTGGGTCCACTTCTTGACTTGTTCTGTGTGTTTCAGTATGCAACACTTTGATTTCAATGTCCAAACATTAGCACTGCAAACTTAAGAGTTCTGACAATTCTAATATTTGAAAATAATATACAAATATATTATTTATACAATATAAAATATTAGAGTAAAATATGACAGTATTTCTAGATATGATAAATATTTGATTATATTCTTCAAGGCCGACGTTCCAGCCCATTCACGGAAATATAAAATATGTGCACTTGTTTAGTGCACTCAATCAATGATGCCGATGATATTAAAGTGAAAGATAGTTTTAAATGTTCGTTTGTTATAACTGCATAGTCACATGATCAGGTTGATGTTGAAATAATTAGATACTACATGAACAGAGTGACTTACTTTCAGTTCCTGCATTCCTTTTATTCCTTCTCTCTCCGTTTGCACCTGTTGAGCAGCATTTTATGTGACTCTTACTCACTTTCCTACAGTTTGGTATAGTTCATTCATCCTGTTTATGAGCAACAGGTGATAAGAAGGGCTTATAGTATCATGGGAGATGACATACATCCTTTGCACTCTCAGTTCAAGCTTTTGCCCCTTGGGAGGCATCTACGTGGTGTAAGGGGCCTTACAAATCGGTATAAATGTACCGTTGTGCCTGTGGCTGTTCGACTATGTAATGGGTGATATCAAAGTTTCAAATCATTATTATTGTATTTTTATGTATGGATTTTATTTTTAATTTATCTTTAATATTTATTCTCAAAGTGTGATCTGATACGCTGTATGCTTGTTTAGTTTAGATTTTACACCTCAGCTTTAAAGGTGAACTGGTTCATTTCTGCACCACCAGCGTCAACAAGTGGAATTGCACAAATAATGACTGTTTTCAAAGAGGTTTCTCAAACATTCCCCACTATTTGTCGGACAAAAAACGGTACCGCCCCAAACTCACGCCATTGCTTGAACCAATGTTGCTATGTCGGGATGCTCAAACGATCAGAGCCATGTTTTGATAGTGCCACAAAGACATTGAGTTTACTGAGTTGTAAACCCTTAATTAACCATTTCACTTCTTTTTTAAAGCCTACATTTGTGTTCGGTATTAGATGGCTTATTTAAGGCCAATTTGAGGGACCTTTTAAGAACGTTTCATGGTCTTGAATCTGTGGTCATTATTGTAGTCTGATGTACCAATGGGTGGCTAAAGGTGATCGTTTCAGGCACATTGGGTGTCTTTAAGCAAAACACAATAGTGCCCCTTCCCGACTTTACAGTATTATCAATGTTTCCTTCTCCAGTAGGGTTGCTAGATATTTTTGAGTTTGTTGGACCTGTTAGTATCAAAGATCTACTGTTGATTGACAGGAGGTCTGTGGTTGTAGTTCCTTTCGAATCAATGTTGTTTAGCTTCTGTTTGAATGTGCGTGGATATCCCAAACGTTGAGTTGTGTGCAGGAGCTAATGAGGTCGTCACAATGACTGAATTGGAGTCTTTTCTTACGGTTGTAAGAACAGATGGCAGAGATGTAGAAAATGAGTCTAAGGAGGTGTTGTTTGTTGTCTGGCTTGAATAAGTGGTTGGAATAATTGCAGATGGGCCCGTAGATTTTTATTTATACATACTGTCCCAACATTTTCGGAATTGGGGTTGTATTTAATCTTTATACATAAAATCCCTAAAAAGCATGAATTAAATGCCAAAATGCTCCATTCACCCAAGGACTCAAGATGGCGCCGAGTATGGCTGCTGCGTTGCGAGCTCCGTTACAACACTGCGGTTTATTGTTTGTTTTGTTTACAGTTCTTTGTTTTTTTGTCTTGGATGTTGTCTGCCTTATTGTTTACGACAGACAAACGCTTTTGGACATTAGTTCTACAATCACACATCGAAAACCGGACTTCAAATTCCTTAATGCCGACCCGCTGTTTACAAACACGCCGGCGGAGCCCTTTGTCTGTGCTGCTCGGCCGCGGAAACGCAGAAGGAAAAGAGGAAAACGAGCCGGCGTTCTCATCAGAGTAAGACGTCGTGCAAATCGACCCCGCTACCCAGTATACTACTGGCAAATGTTCAGTCTCTGGACAACAAACTCTGCGAGCTGAGAGCGCGGATCTCTTTCCAACGAGAGACGAGGGACTGCTGCGTTATGTGCCTTACAGAAACCTGGCTGTCTACGGAGATTCCAGACTCGGCCATCGAAATCATGGGCTTTTCCGTGCACCGAGCGGACAGAGCGAAAGACCTCTCTGGTAAAAGCAGAGGTGGTGGTGTATGTTTTATGATCAACAAATCATGGTGTGATCAGAGGAACGTACATTTCATCAAGTCTTTTTGCTCTCCTGATCTGGAATATCTCATGCTTCTGTGTCGACCATTCTGGCTGCCGAGGGAATTCACAGTGGTTATCATCACAGCTGTGTACATCCCCCCGCAAGCCGACACAGACCGGGCACTCGGGGAACTGTATGGGTGTATAAGTGAGCAGGAAACCGCGCACCCTGAGGCTGCGTTCATTGTTGCCGGGGACTTTAACAAAGCCAACTTCAAAGCAATCGCCCCAAAATACCACCAACACATAAAGTTCAACACACGAGGGGACCGGGTTTTGGATCATTGTTACTCTCCCTTCCGGAAGGCTACAAATCCCTCCCCGCCCCCATTTGGCAAATCGGACCATTCTTCCGTTCTGCTTCTGCCCGCTTACAGGCAGAAACTGAAACAGGAAGCACCCACCCTCAGAACGATCCAGTGCTGGTCGGACCAATCAGACTCTGCGCTACAAGACTGTTTTGATCACGCGGACTGGGAGATGTTCGGTCCGCCTCTGATGACGACATCGAGGTTTACGCTGACAGCGTAACGTGTTTCATCAGGAAGTGCGTAGAGGACGTTGTTCCGACCAAAACTATACGGATATACCCCAACCAGAAACCATGGGTTAACGGCGATGTTACGCGGCACTCACTGCGCGGATCCTCCGCTTTAATTCTCCTAACACGGAGGAGCGTAAACAAGCCAGTTATGCCCTCCGTAACACTATCAGTGCAGCTAAACGCCAGTACAGGCACAAACTTGAAAGTCAGTTCAACACCACTGACTCCAGAAGTATGTGGCAGGGAATTAACACAATCACGGACTACAAGCGGAATAAAGTCTCCGCCATGAACACCGCTGCATCTCTCCCGGACGAACTTAATACATTTTATGCTCGTTTTGAGGACAGTAACACCGCCCTCGCGGAGAGTGCACTCGCGACTGACGCTACAGAGGTTGATTCACTCTCCGTCTCTGTTGTGGATGTAACCCGATCATTCCGACGGGTGAACATCCGTAAAGCCACGGGTCCAGACGGCATTCGGGCCGCGTCATCAGAGCGTCGCGCGAATCAACTGGCTGGTGTTTTTACGGACATTTTCAATCTGTCCCTCTCCCTGTCTGTAGTCCCCACATGCTTCAAAACATCAACCATTGTGCCTGTACTGAAGCAAGCTATAATCACATACTTAAATGACTGGCGTCCTGTTGCTCTGACCCCCATCATCAGCAAATGCTTCGAGAGGTTAATCAGAGATCACATCTGCTCTGTTCTGCCCCCTCTTTGGACCCATTGCAGTTTGCCTACCGCAACAACCGCTCCACTGATGATGCCATTGCATCTACAATACACACTGCTCTCTCCCACCTGGAAAAAAGGAACACATATGTGAGAATGCTGTTTGTAGACTACAGCTCAGCATTCAACACCATAGTGCCCTCCAAGCTTGATGAGAAACTCCGGGCTCTGGGCTTAAACAGCTCGCTGTGCAGCTGGATCCTGGATTTCCTGTCAGGCAGACGTCAGGTGGTTAGAATGGGCAGCAACACCTCCTCATCACTGACCCTCAACACTGGAGCCCCGCAGGACTGTGTTCTCAGCCCACTCCTGTATTCCCTGTACACACATGACTGTGTGGCAACACATAGCTCCAATGCCATCATTAAGTTTGCTGACGATACGACGGTGGTAGGTCTGATCACTGACAATGATGAAAGAGCCTACAGAGAGGAGGTGCACACTCTGACACGCTGGTGTCAGGAGCACAACCTCTCCCTCAACGTCAGTAAAACCAAGGAGCTTGTTGTGGACTTCAGGAAGAAAGACGGAGAACACAGCCCCAACACCATCAATGGAGCACCGGTGGAGAGAGTCAGCAGCTTCAAGTTCCTCGGTGTCCACATTACTGAGGAACTCACATGGTCCGTCCACACTGAGGCCGTTGTGAAGAAGGCTCACCAGCACCTCTTCTTCCTGAGACGGCTGAGGAAGTTTGGAATGAACCAGCACATCCTCACACGGTTCTACACTAGCACTGTAGAGAGCATCCTGACTGGCCGCAAAGCCCTGCAAAGGGTGGTGCGAACTGCCAGACACATCATCGGAGGTGAGCTTCCCTCCCTCCAGGACATATACACCAGGCGGTGTGTGAAAAAAGCTCGGAGGATCATCAGAGACTCCAGTCACCCAAGTCATGGGCTGTTCTCACTGCTACCATCAGGCAGGCGGTATCGCAGCATCAGGACCCGCACCAGCCGACTACATGACAGTTTCTTCCCCCAAGCAATCAGACTTTTGAACACTTGATCTATCAGGATCAATAATTAGCAATGCACATTATTCAGCTATAATCTCACACTGGACTGTCAACATATTCTCCTCAATACAACTGCTTTATATATATATATATACACATATATATTTCATATACTCCCACTTATTGTATTGTATTGTATATTCTGTTCTATATTCTGCATTGTATATAATTATTGTGTTGTGTAAGTATGTGTACATCTGATTTGTAAATTGTTTTGTGTAAGTATGTGTACATTTGATATGTAAATTGTTTTGTGTAAGTATGTTGTTTATTGTAATTGGTATATGTCTCATCACTGTCATGACTGCTATGTTGCTCGGAACTGCACACAAGAATTTCACCTACTGTTGCACTTGTGTACATGGTAGTGTGACAATAAAGTGATTTGATTTGATTTGATTTGATTTGATTTGATTTGAAACAAATGATCTATGTGTAATACAATTCACGGTTTGAATTAGTAAGCAGATGTTGGTGGCCAATGTTCAAACTAAAATCTTTGAAGTCCAGCCCGAATTGACTGTGGAAGTGCAAGTAGATGCAGTATCCTTTGCTATTTGGCTGTTTTTTATGAAGTTAGATCAGATACCTTGTCACCAAAAGTGGAAGGGGCTCAGTGACATGTAATAATGCAAAGACACAATACATTTTATTATATGGCGATCCATGGACAGAAATACTTTACATTTATGCATTTGGCAGACGCTTTTATCCAAAGTGACTTACAGAGCACTTATTACAGGGACAATCCCCCCAGAGCAACCTGGAGTTAAGTGTCTTACTCAAGGACACAATGGTGGTGGCTGTGGGGATCAAACCAGCAACCTTCTGAGTACCAGTTCTGTGCTTTATCCCACTATGCCACCACCACTCCGCAAAAATACTTGCATTATTGGCACTACTTCCGTGGCTGGAACAGTACGTTAAACACCATGACGTCACCCTCAACTAACTAACTTGAGTTTACAATGCTAATATAAGGGAATCATTTATTTCAACTGTCCGAGAGAACCGATTCACTTAAATGATTTGGTTTTCGTAGTGCTACGTAAAAAAGAGAGGATGGTTTAGGTGAGAGTGTTTGCCTACAATTCAATGTGCCAAATTTGGTGTTTTGTCTTTCTACGGCGCTACTTATTGGAAAATGTAGCTTGTTACTGGAAAAGTGACACTGTTGTCAAAATAGCTTAGCTACTGTCACGCTACTGAACAATTTTAGTTAAGTTTGTAGCATAAGTGCTGGTAAAGTTAGTAAATGCATATCAATACAAAAGTCAAAAGTCTCTGTTTTGCCACAATGATATCATGATGCTTTCAGTCGTATTAATTGACTCTTGCAGTTATCGTTTCTGAAATGCATTTTAGGCATGATAAATCACATTCTGGGTGCCATTTAGACCACATTCACACAAATGAGTGCTGAAATGAATAACAATTTTAGAAAATATATGTTTAGCATTAACCAGCACTTGTAAATTTGATCTGATATCAGACGCTCTGGCACCCAAAATGCATTTAACGATGTTGGCTGGAGTCTCTATTTCCACGTTGTCTTTCTCACTGACCTCCACTAGCGTTTGGATGTGTGTCTCTAACTCATTAACCTTCTCCATCAGCCTGACTAATTCCTTACATTTACCACATGTGAATCCCTCACTGCTGACAGAAGCTATAGTAAACATGTGGCATGCAATGTAGGAAGCAAATACATAAGCAGATGCCATGACTTTGAGATTGATGTAATAATCCATGTAGCACAGAGGAGAAAATGGGTGTGCGCTGTAAAATGCACACAGTTTAATCACGGAAAGCATATACACATGGAAAACATGCATGCAGTTGATTCGCTATAATAGAATAATGCAGGGGAAAATCTGATGTGCCATGAAAAACTGCAGATATATTAAAGATTAAAAGTTGAACACAGATAGATAAGCGATGCTAAAAATGCTATTAGGCTACAAACACAGACTCCAGCTAGGGCGTCACCAGCAGTAACAGGAAGTGACATCAACCCCAATCTAACACAGCGACTAAGAAATTATTTAAATGTATTCTAGCAGAGTGTTTAAGAGAGCTTGTACAGTACATTACATGCAGCTATTGTGTATTTGATGTTAATTTGATTTTAAATGCAAAGCCATAATTGCCAGATTTTGCATTTACTTTATTGAATTGTCCAATGCACAGTGGGTACTTTTATGGATATATATGTTTGATAAATATTGTCTCATTAAGGTCAGAAAAGTTCCTAAATATCAATTATTTGAGTAATATTTGACTTTCCTACATGATAATGCACCTCATCTTATCCTCTATAATATCTGGAACAACACAAGAACTAATAATGCTATGTGAAATATATCAATAACAATAATGCCAAATAACAGCACATTTTAAGCTTGAATAGTTAATAATTATCGGACAGACAGAGTGAAATGCAAGAAATGGCATTCTTAAAATACCCCTTTACACTGAACGGTGCAGATCAGCGCGATTAGAATGACGCAATGTGGGAATTCTTGGTGTTGAAATATGATAAACGTCAAATATTCAAGCTCACCTGTAAATGTATTGCACTCATTTAAAGCAGTCTTACAAATTACCCTCAATGTTTGGTCAATTTATGTTTATTATTATTTTTAAGCATGAACATCAGAGAGGAACAAAACACAAAGAACCTGTTGGGTGAGAAATTTCCTGTTCTGGAATTCTGGCATGTTTCTGTTCAGTTAGAACAGAAACATGCCAATGAGTTCCTTATTATTCCGAAGTTGTTTGTTTCTTTGTTTCTTGTTTTGTTTTTGTATAAACAGTATTTGGGCACTTGGGCCACACCAACAGTAAACTTTGAGGAAATTAAGTAAACAAAATTCAAGAAATTCAATCAAAACCTTTGACGAAAAGAATCATTTTAACTTTAGCGCTCGCATCAGTTGTAATTCGAATTCTCTGCAGTTTATCACGTTACAGTGTAATTAAACATTTCCTTGATAGAAAATGGTCAGATACTCAGATACACGTGTTGTCACATTGTTTTAGATGGGATAAGTTGTCACAAAAGGTCAAAGGGCAATAAAGATTAAAATATTCTACAGCTTTTTTGTGGTCAAGGCTTTTAAGGTTTTTGTCTATACATGAATTTACATATCCTAAAAAAAATTACTGGAGTAAAAAGTGTGAAATCTAGCCCCAGTTTCCCTATCGGGGCCAATAGGGTTGCCCCCGTACCAAACTTTTGGCTTTGGCTACCACCCCATGTACCTCGGTATCGATACTAAATCGATACTGTAATCAACAAATAATTTTTTTTTATTAAATTACACAGATGTTATAATAAAATTGTGTTTAATCATATTGATACAAACAGCTTTAATAAAACAAATAATATATAATTTTTGGTCAAATAGAGCTTCATAGTTTTAATGAAAACAAGAATAAAATCAATCTGATTACCTGTGGCACAAGGGTGCTATGGCTGAATCAAATCATGCTAATAATACTGATATTGCTTACAGATAAGAATAATAAGCAATAATAATAATAATAATAATAGGTACATTTCCTGAAGAAAATGTGAGTGGTGCTTTCCATGGCAAAACTCATCACCACAATGTCCCACCAACTGCCCCAAGTTGAAAGATGCCACCCCACTACTGTAGGATGTTCTGGTGAAAACATATTGCCGTTGTTCCACTGTTGCTAGGGTGTTCTATCTGGTTGCTAGGCAGTTGCCAGGGTAACAATAAATGGCATACTTTCTATCTCGAGTAAATTGAGCCCATCCACATGTATCCATAACATTATGGTGCAGAGACATGAGTGTTGAAATGGTTGAACTTGAAACTATTTGGTTGTTAGGGTGACCCCCTCTGGTTTCTAGGCTGTTACCATGGTGATACAAAATAAGGCTTCTTGTTAGCCCGAGTCAGGTGAGTCAACCCGGATGTCTCCACAATGTTCTGGTACAGAGATATGTGTTTTGATACTCAGTTGCTAGGGTGACCCAATCTGATTTTTAGGCAGTTTCCAAGGTGATACTAAAAAGGCTCCTTGCTAGCTTGAGTCAAACTAGCTAACCCGGAGGTCTTTACAATGTTCTGGAACAGAGATATGTGTTTTGCTACTTGGTTACTAGGATAACCACATCTGGTTACAACCCAGATGTATCTATGGTAAGGGTAACCCTATCTGCTTGCTAGGCAGTTACTCGTGTGATATTCAAAAGGCTCCTTGCTAGTCTGAGTCAAATGGGTCAACCTGAAAGTCTTTAGGATGTTCTGGTTCAGAAATATGTGTTTTGTAACTCAGCTGCTAGGGTAAGCTCATTTGGTTGCTAGGGAGTTGCCAGGGTCATACTCAAAAAGCTCTTTGCTAGCCTGAGTCAAACGAGAGACCTCGGAAGACTCTTTGATGTTCTGGTACAAGATATGTGTTTTGATACTCTGTTGCTAGGGTGACCCAATCTGATTGTTAGGTAGTTTCCAAGGTGATACTAAAAAGGCTCCTTGGTAGCTTGAGTCAAACTAGCTAACCCAGAAGTCTTTAGGATGTTCTGGTTCAGAGATATGCATTTTGTAGCTCAGCTGCTAGGGTGAGCTCATTTGGTTGCTAGGGAGTTGCCAGGGTCATACACAAACAGCTCCTTGCTAGCCTGAGTCAAACTAGAGAACTCGGAAGTCTATATGATGTTCTGGTGAAGAGATATGATTATTGCAACTTTTAATGAGTTTTGAGAAATAATTAGATTTTTTGAAACTAGATTGGAGAACGAATCTAAAATGAGGTCAAATCTGATAAAAAATATTACTTTTTGTTGAAATAATGTAATTGAATTGCATTAAAAAGTTTCCTTGAAGTTCATTGAAAGTTGAAACCTAACTGACTTTTCATGACACGCATGTAAGATTGAATAAGTGAGCCCACAGCAGGGTGTGCACTTTCATTTTAGATGGAATCTGTCAAGGAAAATAACATTTCTTTCATACCTCAGAACAACCAATCATATTGTTCTTTATAGAAATGTAAAGAGGTACATGTCAAGAAAGATGTCAGTTTCAACAAGATTGGCTTTTCCTGAAGGAAATACCTGCAAGGCTGCAAAATAACAGCATTAAAGGAATATTCTAGGTTCCGCTTACAGTGGAAGTGAACAGGCTAATTTTTGGAGGTTTAAAGGCAGAAATGGGAAGCTTATAATTTCATGTATTTGTATTTACATTTGTAAAACTGATGTCCCAGTCCTGGATGCTCATGTGCCAGAAGCCGTGTTTAATTCAGTGAAGCGCACATCTTACCTCTGAACAGAGTCTGTGCAGATTCCATAGCTGATCATTATCCTTGTTGCATAGCAACATTCTGTTTACTGTTAGTTGTTTACTGAAAGGAAACATTTATTCTTGTAATTATTGATTTGTCTACCTTCAATTAATGTATTTTGGGACATCCTAGGATGTAAGGTCACAGAGAAAATCAGGCAAACATGCAAGATGATCAGCAGGGGACAGACGAAACATGGTTGCCAATGCTCCTTCCAGAGTTTTGTTAGCTTTTATTCAGTCAGAAAATGTAATTTATTAATTTGCTTTGCTTATCTGAGAGAGAGAGAGAGAGAGAGAGAGAGAGAGAGAGAGAGAGATAATGCCTATTGCTCTGTACAGAAGTGAGGTTTGGGGTCTGTCTGGCAGATTACTGGAGATGGGACAAACACCCCATTGAATCCCTGCATGCAGAATTCTGTAGAAACATTCGAACAGTTCAGAGAAGAACACCTACTAATGCATGCCGGCCCAACTAGGCAGATACCCCCTTATTATACATATTGAAAAACCATCCCTCACATTTTGGACACAACTAAATTCAAGTTCCCCAAACACACTGCAACATGAAGCCCTTAAAACCCAAGAGCTGAAGCCTAAAACCAGAAAACTCACAAACCCACTAACAACTAACAAACACCAGTTTCAGACCAGCACTGCTGAACTAAACCAGATCACAATAAACCAAATCAAACTGGACCCTAAACAGAACATATAATCTTGCAGAATATCTGCACACTGTAAGAGATCCAAAACAGAGACGGATCCTCCCCAAATACAGGTATAATGCCTTTATTACACATTAAAATGAGCGTTCCAACTGTCCCGTTGGCATGGGTAACGAAAGCACTGCTGGTCCTCAAACACTGATTGTGGTAAGTGTTCAACTGTACTTGGTCTACACACATTAAAGCAGGTGTCCTGCATTTGATTGGATTGGGTTTAAAGAGAAAACACCCTCTGCCATTACAGGTGTGGAACTGTTCCATGAATGAAGGAATGAAGGAATGAAAATGTGCAAGTGATTTAAAAAAATCCCTCAAAGCACTCAGTCCAGCCAATCATTGATAGCCATCCCGACATATGTGAAGCATGCAATTACACGACTAGAGTTCTTCTGCCTGACACAACAATCAAACAATGAACAAAATCATTAAACTCAAGTTAAACCTGTATCCGGCTGTCGGTACAGTTAGAAAGAATGGTCTGCCCCTTTAATTCATTAATTCACCTCTATATGTTCTTGCAAAATGTTTAAGAACACAGGAAGTGTGTCAGGTAAAAATGGCATTATAGGCCGCTTCCATATTGGTTCTTTTTACATGACGAAACAACTGTCAGGTCGGAGATTTCAGAGTTCAGGTGTTGTTTAGTTTCAAGAGAATATTTCGGGTCATTATATCAATTGTATCGCTTAAAACCTGATGTTTTTGTGCAAAGTTTGGTTTAATAAGTTCTTCCTTTCAAATGCACTTGCTTTGATATTTGCTATCTCATGCAAAGACATTCATACATTTTTAAGCATTTCATAAGAGTCCAAATACTTTTCGGAGCTACTGTATATCTCAACTCCCTCAAAACCTTTGTGATGAGTTTCTCAGAGAAACGCCCTTTCTGAGAGGATGTTGAGAGGCTCTTCTAAAGATCAACAGGAGTGTTGTAAGTGCTGAAGCGAGTCCATCAGCTGTAATGATATCTGCTGTACTATTGGTGCATGCTTGTGCGTGTGGTGTACCAGGATGCATTTCAAATGAAAGTTATTTTTGATGCAATGAAATTCTGGAGGTGGTTCTGCGTCATTGTTGCAAAACATTTGCTTAATGCAAACTTCTTTAAGACCTGTTGTGTTTGTAATGACACACTGTAAGCACTTAGTGAGCTCGTTTGTGCTTGTAAGGATCCACTTAGCAGATGCTTCCATTCAAAGTGACTTATAAAGGGCAAAGTGATAGTTTAGCCATAAATTCTGTCTTTTAATCACCCTCATATTGTTCCAAACGTTCTTCCAAGGACATTCTTTCTTTTGTGGAATCAAAAAGGACCATAAACATATAAAGCAGTGCATGCAACTTATGAAGTGTCTTTATAATATGTCAAATTGTCAATCCAATATTAAGCATGCCACCTTTAGATTCACACATTTATTAAAAATGTACCATATAACGATGTACAATCTCCTGAACTTCAAGCCTAACTAAAACGTTTCCAGTCCTGTAGTTCAAATGTAATGTGAGCTGAACATCATATACAAACTTTTCACATATTTGACTTCAACGCATTTACAGTCATGAGGAAGTTTTAATGCACGTGAGACAACATTAGCTTTCGTTATTGGTGTAAAAAAACAAGAAACAGAACCAAAATGCGAGAACAGCAAACATCACTTGATACTCTGTTTTTTATTAGTATGAACGGGTGATTTTTAGTAGAAAATGAAGTTCTGAAGTGTCACTTTTTAAAGTGTTTATGCCTTCTTAAATCAGACCTTATCCATACAATCTCTTAAAGGAAATAAATGGGTAGATAAAGTATGCAGTGGCCACACCCTCGTCCATAACTGGATTGTCCATGTGAAGAGGGAATGCCGTGTGTGTGGTGCCGTGATGGACCGCACATGGCGAGAGAATGTGTTGATGTGGATGTATGTTTGTGGATTGCTGACTGTCAGGTTTTGATGTGTCAGGTACACTGAGCTAAAAATAAAGATTGCTTCATATTTTTAATATAATCGTTGATCAGCTCACTACATCAAAGGCATGGAAATACCCTCTGGATCTCCAGCTAATATAAGCTTTCAGAGATGGCAAATGCTCATCAGAGTTCAATGAGTATTTCAAAGACTGATGCGTATGTTATCTCAGCATTTGGCTTTATCGCGCCTCCTGACTGACTGATTCACCTGAAATGTATTTATGATTATTTTAGAACTTTGTGCATGAGACTGAAGATCAGAATGAGGATATCCAGACGCCCAAAAAAGTAAAATATGCTGCTGGATCTTTCCTCAGAATTTACATCACATTACTGAGTCATTTTTGCTCACTATGGTAAATGGTAAATGGTCTGCACTTATATAGCACCTTTTTAATCTTTGCAGTATTCAAAGCGCTTTACACTGTGACTCATTCACACACACACACACACACACACATTCATACACCAATGACGAGCTTCCATGAAACTTTACTTTTCATTTTTATTTGATAGGGACAAAGCATGTTGATGAACATTTGTACAGAATACAAGATGTAAACAAGCCAGCCGGATTATAGCAGTATTGCTAATTTACGTCCGTAGTCCCTAGGCAGGTACTCACAAATAACAAATACTCACTATACACAAGACTCAACTAAAAAAACACATTACAAAAATTACTAAGAAAAATGTTTACACACTTGATTTTGCATAAGCCACTTCTTAAGATAAGTTGAACATTGTCGTATTGACTGTGGCAAACTATTAAAATATTTGCTCCCTATCACTGATAAAACTTTCTGGCCAAAGGATGTTCGTCTATTTGGTACTTCCCAGTCCCCTCTACTGACAGACCTGGTACCAATACCACAGTCACCCCTCTGTTTAATAAACTCCTTCAATGGAGGTGTAAGGTGCTAATCTGCCATTGGGAGCAACTTGGGGTTCAGTGTCTTGCCCAAGGACACTTCAGCATTTGGAGTCATGTGGGCCAGAAATCAAACCACCAACCCTGTGATTGGCAGCCCACCCGCTCTACCACCTGAACCACAGCCGTCCATCTTTGGTCTTGTGGTGATTTTAGTAATGTCAACAAAACAGACCTCCCGACCCTAAACCTTAAACCTAAACCGAACTGATAGTGTCAGGAAAAGCACATGTGAGATGAAAAACACAAGCACATCATTTTGTGCTGCTTCTGTGACACTTTGGCTGTGTTCACATAGGCAGAATAAAATCTGATTTGTTTGACGCAGTCACTCAAATCTGTTTAGGTTTTTATATTCTGAACAGGACAAAACCACATTTGTGGGTCTCAGTCTGAACGGTCAGATCAGATTTCATGTGGGGTTTTCCATTTGCGGTGCATGACGGTTGCGTTAAACGTCTGGTTTTGTGACGAGAAACATACTGTGCTCCGAACGGCATAATTAATGCCTTCAAATAATGCTTTTCAATTAAATGACTTTAAAAGTGAGTTCAGCCTGTTTTATTACAAATTTCAGCCCTACAAAACTCTCATAGTGGAATGTTATCAGGGCATAGAGATCATCACTTCTGAATGAATCACATCCATATGTCATTATATGTTACAGGCATGTAAAGCACGGAAAACCTCTTAATACAGACATTGGCTTAACTTACACAAAGTAAGTAAGAGGTAAGATGATACACCCATTGGCCCAGTCGGTAATCCATCCCTAGTAATCTAGGACAGTGTACAAGCATATGTATCTAACATAACTGTGAATTTTTAAGCTGGGCAGAATTATTAATATTTCTATTCTGGTGTCATAGTTGCCCTCTGCTGGGCTGATCTTTTTTTTTGTCCCACTCCAACCCCGATGGATCATTTAACTCTTAAATGAACAGTACTTTTTTTCTTCAAAGTTTTACAAGTAATGAAAGGAACTGATTTGCATATGTGCTGAAAGTAATAATATTAATAACAATAATAATAGGTCGTGAGTCCGAATCCAGGGTGTGCTGAGTGACCCCAGCCAGGTCTCCTAAGCAACCAAATTGGGCCGGTTGCTAGGGAGGGTAGAGTCACATGGGGTAACCAAATTGGGCCGGTTGCTAGGGAGGGTAGAGTCACATGGGGTAACCAAATTGGGCCGGTTGCTAGGGAGAATAGAGTCACATGGGGTAACCAAATTGGGCCGGTTGCTAGGGAGGGTAGAGTCACATGGGGTAACCCAATTGGGCCGGTTGCTAGGGAGGGTAGAGTCACATGGGGTAACCTCCTCGTGGTGGTGATTAGTGGTTCTCTCAATGGGGCGTGTGGTGAGTTGTGTGTGGATCGTGGAGAGTAGCATGAGTCTCCACATGCTGTGAGTCTCTGCGGTGTCATGCACAACGAGTCACGTGATCAGATGTTCCGATTGACGGTCTCAGACTGTAGTATATTTTTATCAAGTTAATCAGGAGTAATCAATGAAAACATTGTTGATTTGTACCACAGTTATGTCTGATGGGCAAACATGCAGTTTACTGAGTGTAAAGGCCTGTGGACGTGATGGAACGTTTGCTCAACATATGTTTGACTATTTGACGGTGTGTGCAGAAACAGAAATAGCTCTTACATGTGGGCTCTCATGACCGCTGGGAGAATTGATCTTTTCCAAAGGTGGTTCTGTTACTTCTTAATATGGTCAAGACCAGAGTCAATGAAGAGCATGATAGATAATGCATGTAACCCCACCTTGTTTGAGGAGATGTATTTAAGTAAAACCAAACCAGAGATGCTTCAGTTGTTGTTACTGTGGTTTCACTGTAGGCAACTCGGCTTTATTGTGTGATAATAAAGTCTATTCTTCTGAAATCAAAACCCCAAAGATGTTGAGTGATTTTTCACAAAATTGGCACAAGAAACTACTACAAGAAGCAGAGGCAACTGAGACTTGTCCTCCACCACTCGATTGAGGTGAGTAACCGCGCCACATCATTTCTGTTTTTAATAAAATCATATTTTAATTAAATACAAGAAATAAAATGTATTTTTTTTATCTGATTAATCGATTAATCGAAGAAATAATTGAAGATTAATCAATTATCAAAATATTAGTTTGTTGCAGCGCTACTAGCAATTGCATAGCAATGTGCTAAACACAGTGAACAACTTGGCACACACCCTAGTAACCACTCTAGTAACCATGCAAAAGCAAATAGTACTGACAACACCTTAGCAACCACTCATAACACACTAGTAACCACCCTAGTAACCATGCAAAAGCAAAAAGTACTGATAACACCTTAGCAACCACCCATAACACCCTAGTAACCACCCTAGTAACCATGCAAAAGCAAAAAGTACTGATAACACCTTAGCAACCACCCATAACACCCTAGTAACCACCCTAGTAACCATACAAAAGCAAAAAGTACTGATAACACCTTAGCAACCACTCATAACACACTAATAAACATACAAAAGTAAAAAGTACTGAAAAGACCTTAGCAACCACCCAGAACATGGCAGTTTTGCTTTGGAAAGCACCATGAGCATCTTCTTCAGAAAATGTGGGCTAAAAGTAATTATTCTCCTGTTACTGACATTTTCATGAGCACATATAGTTATTATATACACATCAAGCCTTGGTTTGGTGTACAACCAAACCTACTTTACAACTACTTTATATATATATATATATATATATATTTAATATACTCTTTACTTTATTGTATTGTATATTGTGTGTATTGTCTACTGTATATTGTATATAATTATTGTGTTGTGTAAGTATGTGTACATCTGATATGTAAATTGTTGTTGTGTAAGTATGTTGTTTATTGTAATTGGTATATGTCTCATCACTGTCATGACTGCTATGTTGCTCGGAACTGCACACAAGAATTTCACCTACTGTTGCACTTGTGTACATGGTAGTGTGACAATAAAGTGATTTGATTTGAAATTGTGAGAAATACAATGTTACATTTTGTAACTAGATTGATTGACAGATCTCCTGGAAAGGCGGGAAACTGATCACACTCTTCATCATAATTTCACAATGTTCATCATGTTTAAGCCAAATTAATTGAAAGTCAAAACACAGATTCAAATTGATATGAGCGTTTTCTTCTCTGTTGAGATGCTGTTCCACGTGCTCTTCATTCAGATTCATGATCCACACACTGAATCATTCAGACCAATTCAAAGGAATCTCATTTAAAAGATTTGACTCAAATGATTCTTTATCCAATCAGACATCACTTGACACGTACAGCTGTGTTATGTTTAGCGCTGCTCAGTCTCAAAAGTACAGAATGGGTCGTGAGAAATGTATCGAAAGTAAAAGTATTCATATCTATAACTGTACTTAATTACCGTAAACAAAGTATTTGCACCCTGACACATGCAGTCAACATGAACTAACAGATATTTAATAATATGAGTTCATTTTAATTTCAACATAGATACTTTTCACATTAAAGATGTACATGTTGACAGAAGTCCATGCAATTTAAACTAACACGAACAAACAATTAATTATGATTAATTAACATGAATTAACATCTTTGCTCATTAGTTCATGACATTGGCGTGGTAGTTTAGGGATCACAGTGTGCTAGCGGTAAAAGCTGCATCTAATTAAATGTAATTTGTCCATTAAAGTTTCGAAGACATTCATGAATTAACATCGGTTATCCTAATTGAACTTGTTAAATTGATTGGCAGCTGCTATTATAACGTATAATATATTGTTTGTCTATATATACTGTCCCGTGTGGAGGCTGTCATTAAACATATCGCTTCAGGTCTAATACTTCCTGTGACTGACGTCTGTTTCTAAAACTGCACAAAGGATTTCAGAAGTCAGAAATGTGCCCGTGTGTCATTAGACTGGTAAGATCTGTTTGACAAATAGCAAATATTTCGGTCATGCTGTCAATCAAGCCACATCATTGTGCCGAATACAGGTAAAGTGGGACGCAATGACGTAAAATGCCCCACTTTACCTGTATTCTCCCTATTCGAGCTCTACATGACATTGAAGAGAATAAAAAGTATTTGTTTTTAGAAAATGAATTATTTTATACCCTTTATTGTTAAATACGTCGTAGTTCATATGTAAAATATCCTGATGATATTGAGGAGTGTGTGTGCGTATGGGTCAAATGTAGCGTGTTTTATATCTGTGCACCGCTTTGTTAGGATCATGACATGCACATATTAGTTATTCAATGCACACAGTTATTGTTAACCTTTATATATTGTTAGCAGAATTGCACATGAGATTAGTTTAAAATCTGCAGGCTTTGAAATAATAACATGTTTCAAATTAATATATAATAATATAATAAATAGGACTGTTGTCTATTTCCAGGTTTAATGAATGAAATATGTTTAATGTCTCGCTGCACAGAAGCTCTCTGTATGGACTGATACTGTACATCAGATTGTGTTTTAGTCTCACCACATCATTATTAGATCTGAGGCCTGTTTGTGTTGGGATGTGATGCCATCTAGAGGACCTCACTGAAACACACAGAAAGAGTTGTGTGAGGGTTACGTACACAAGGTGAATATGGTTCAGCTTGATTCATGCATGTAAACCTACAGTAAGTGACAGAAGCTCTGGAGCAGGACCTTCATGCTAACAGCAGTAACTATTTACAGCCTTTGACCAGAATAACAGCTGAGACAGGATAAGCCGTCTCACTCAGGGTGTGCGTGTGTGTGTGTGTGTGTGTGTGTGTGTGTGTGTGTGTGTGTGTGTGTGTGTGCAGTACACCCAACACTTACAGTGTTATGTTAATATATAAGTGTTATATACTTGTAGTATTTGTAGTATTGTAAAATATAGGGCCTCTTGTGGAGCACTTGCTTGTGATTCACACATGACAATAAAAGACTGAATACATTATTTAATCAAGGACAATAATGTGTGTAAAAATATCAGAAATAATCAAACCAGCCCAATCATCCACGCTCCAAATCACTGACATCACATTGTTCCCCATTCTGATGGTTGATGTGAACATTAACTGAAGCTCCTGACCCGTATCTGCATGAGTTTATGCACTGCTGCCACACGATTGGCTGATTAGATAATCACATGGATGATTGTTGGTGTCAGACGGGCTGGTTTGAGTATTTCGGGTATCTGGTGATGTCTCTGTGAAATGAGTCACATTGATCAAAAGAACATTTGTCCCCTCGTCCCGTCCCCCGACTGCTACGCCCTTCATCTCACTCTCTGATTTCAGTCAAAAGCCCAATTATAGTATATTAAAATTAAATTATACATTATATTAAATGTATAATTTAATATACTATATAGATATTTATATTAAATATAGTATAGTATATTAAATGTAATGATATTATGTATTATATTATAGTATATTATATTAAAATTAAATTATATATTAAATAAATGATATAGTATAGTATATTAAATGATATTATATGAAATGAAATAATATTATATATTATATTACATAAAACTATTTGCAGCCCATACAGAAATCTGATATATGGCAATAAACAAAACATACAGGCCTATATTAAATATATGTTCAAATATGGGTTTCACTGAAACTAAAGCATATTGTGCATACAACATATTTTATTAAATACTAAAATAAAATGGTAGTTTTAATATTCTGTATGTAACATATATTTGACCAAATGCTACATATATGCTCAAATATATGGCCATATATCTGATATGCACTGTTCACGAAACTATCTGTTTTTTAAAGCACACAAATATGAATAAATCATTATTATTATTGTTGTTTTAGTTTTAATTCATTGGAATAGTTTCTTAAATATGTAAAATAACAATAAATGGCTGTTTTGTATATGAGGCAGTTGTTGTTGTTTGCAATTATTATTTGGCGGGCGTCCAGGTGCTTTTAATTTCTCGGAACCGGCTCCGGTGGTGACGTCAACACACCCTCCGGTTTGTCACGGTGTCCTACGTACAACTGGAGCAGCGGGCCAAACGCGAGCTCTCTCCGACGCGTGAGCCATTTGTAAAGCTCAGTCACGCGCGTCGCCCGCTCTGTGTCACCGGATTAACGGAACTCTATGGAGGGAGCAGCGGAGTCGGATGCGCCCGTCCCGGGGAGGTCAGCGGCGGACAGAGCGGCGGCGCTCGCTCGTTTACTGCACCGCGACTGCACGCGCCTGCTCGAGCTTTACGTGAGTATATGATCATATTTGGAGAAACAGCTGTTGTTTACGCGACGATGACGACACTCGTGCTGCCATTCATCGGATTTCAGATGGCAATAACTAACAACAATAATGTTTCATTGCAGCGTTTTTAATGTTATTCAGTCAATACTGGTACTGTGTGTCAAACCTTAGTGAGCTGCAGGCAGGCAGGCAGGCAGACAGGCAGGCAGACAGACAGTATTTGACCTGAACAGAAAGACAGACAGTATTTGACCTAGACAGACAGACAGACAGACAGTATTTGACCTGAACAGACAGACAGACAGTATTTGACCTAGACAGACAGACAGTATTTGACCTAGACAGACAGACAGACAGTATTTGACCTGAACAGAAAGACAGACAGACAGACAGTATTTGACCTGAACAGACAGACAGACAGTATTTTACCTAAACAGACAGACAGTATTTTACCTAAACAGGCAGACAGACAGTATTTTACCTGAACAGACAGACAGACAGTATTTTACCTAAACAAACAGACAGACAGTATTTTACCTAGACAGACAGACAGACAGTATTTTACCTGAACAGACAGACAGACAGACAGTATTTTACCTAAACAGACAGACAGACAGACAGACAGACAGTAATTGACCTGAACAGACAGAAAGTATTTTACCTAAAGAGACAGACAGTAATTGACCTGAACAGACAGACAGACAGACAGACAGACAGTATTTTACCTAAAGAGACAGACAGTAATTGACAGTACCTGAACAGACAGACAGACAGACAGTATTTTACCTGAACAGACAGACAGACAGTATTTTACCTAAAGAGACAGACAGTAATTGACAGTACCTGAACAGACAGACAGACAGACAGTATTTTACCTGAACAGACAGACAGACAGTATTTTACCTAAAGAGACAGACAGTAATTGACAGTACCTGAACAGACAAACAGACAGTATTTTACCTGAACAGACAGACAGACAGTATTTTACCTAAAGAGACAGACAGTAATTGACAGTACCTGAACAGAAAGACAGACAGACAGACAGTATTTTACCTGAGCAGACAGACAGACAGTATTTTACCTAAAGAGACAGACAGTAACTGACAGTACCTGAACAGAAAGACAGACAGACAGATGGACAGTATTTTACCTGAACAGACAGACAGACAGTATTTTACCTAAAGAGACAGACAGTATTTGACCTGAACAGACAGAAAGTATTTTACCTGAAAAGACAGACAGACAGCATTTTACCTAAAGAGACAGACAGACAGAAATTATTTTACCTGAACAGACAGACAGACAGACAGACAGTATTTTACCTAAACAGACAGACAGACAGACAGTAATTGACCTGAACAGACAGAAAGTATTTTACCTAAAGAGACAGACAGTAATTTACCTGAACAGACAGACAGACAGACAGACAGACAGTATTTTATCTAAAGAGACAGACAGTAATTGACAGTACCTGAACAGACAGACAGTATATCTGAACAGACAGACAGACAGACAGTATTTTACCTAAACAGACAGTATTTTACCTAAAGAGACAGACAGTAATTGACCTGAACAGACAGACAGACAGACAGTATTTTATCTAAAGAGACAGACAGTAATTGACAGTACCTGAACAGACAGACAGACAGACAGTATTTTACCTAAAGAGACAGACAGTAATTGACAGTACCTGAACAGACAAACAGACAGTATTTTACCTGAACAGACAGACAGACAGTACTTTACCTAAAGAGACAGACAGTAATTGACAATACCTGAACAGAAAGACAGACAGACAGACAGACAGACAGTATTTTACCTGAACAGACAGACAGACAGTATTTTACCTAAAGAGACAGACAGTAACTGACAGTACCTGAACAGAAAGACAGACAAACAGACAGTATTTTACCTGAACAGACAGACAGACAGTATTTTACCTAAAGAGACAGACAGTATTTGACCTGAATAGACAGAAAGTATTTTACCTGAAAAGACAGACAGACAGCATTTTACCTAAAGAGACAGACAGACAGAAATTATTTTACCTGAACAGACAGACATACAGACATTATTTGACCTGAACATACAGACAGTATTTGATCTGAACATACACACAGTATTTGGCCTGAACATACACACAGTATTTGGCCTGAACATACAGACAGTATTTGACCTGAACATACAGACAGACATACAGACAGTATTTGACCTGAACATACACACAGTATTTGGCCTGAACATACAGACAGTATTTGACCTGAACATACAGACAGTATTTGACCTGAACATACACGCAGTATTTGATCTGAACATACACACAGTATTTGACCTGAACATACACACAGTATTTGGCCTGAACATACAGACAGTATTTGACCTGAACATACAGACAGTATTTGACCTGAACATACACACAGTATTTGACCTGAACATACACACAGTATTTGACCTGAACATACACACAGTATTTGACCTGAACATACACACAGTATTTGACCTGAACATACAGACAGTATTTGGCCTGAACATACACACAGTATTTGATCTGAACATACACACAGTATTTGACCTGAACATACAGACAGTATTTGACCTGAACATACAAACAGTATTTGACCTGAACATACAGACAGTATTTGACCTGAACATACAGACAGTATTTGATCTGAACATACACACAGTATTTGACCTGAGCATACACACAGTATTTGACCTGAACATACAGACAGTATTTGACCTGAACATACAAACAGTATTTGACCTGAACATACAGACAGTATTTGACCTGAACATACAGACAGTATTTGATCTGAACATACACACAGTATTTGGCCTGAACATACAGACAGTATTTGATCTGAACATACAGACAATATTTGATCTGAACATACAGACAGTATTTGATCTGAACATACACACAGTATTTGACCTGAGCATACACACAGTATTTGACCTGAGCATACAGACAGTATTTGATCTGAACATACAGACAGTATTTGATCTGAACATACAGACAATATTTGATCTGAACATACAGACAGTATTTGATCTGAACATACACACAGTATTTGATCTGAACATACACACAGTACTTGATCTGAACATACAGACAATATTTGATCTGAACATACAGACAGTATTTGATCTGAACATACACACAGTATTTGATCTGAACATACACACAGTATTTGACCTGAACATACAGACAGTATTTGATCTGAACATACAGACAGTATTTGATCTGAACATACACACAGTATTTGATCTGAACATACAGACAGTATTTGATCTGAACATACAGACAGTATTTGATCTGAACATACACACAGTATTTGATCTGAACATACACACAGTATTTGACCTGAACATACAGACAGTATTTGATCTGAACATACAGACAGTATTTGATCTGAACATACAGACAGTATTTGATCTGAACATACACACAGTATTTGACCTGAACATACACACAGTATTTGACCTGAACATACACACAGTATTTGACCTGAGCATACACACAGTATTTGATCTGAACATACAGACAGTATTTGACCTGAACATACACACAGTATTTGATCTGAACATACAGACAGTATTTGATCTGAACATACAGACAGTAT
Organism: Xyrauchen texanus; assembly: GCF_025860055.1. Classification (NCBI taxonomy): domain Eukaryota; kingdom Metazoa; phylum Chordata; class Actinopteri; order Cypriniformes; family Catostomidae; genus Xyrauchen; species Xyrauchen texanus. The sequence continues at coordinate 62,935,719 of NC_068276.1, read as the reverse complement.
TTGATCTGAACATACAGACAGTATTTGACCTGAACATACAGACAGTATTTGACCTGAACATACAGACAGTATTTGACCTGAACATACAGACAGTATTTGATCTGAACATACACACAGTATTTGACCTGAACATACAGACAGTATTTGACCTGAACATACAGACAGTATTTGGCCTGAACATACACACAGTATTTGATCTGAACATACACACAGTATTTGACCTGAACATACAGACAGTATTTGACCTGAACATACAGACAGTATTTGATCTGAACATACACACAGTATTTGATCTGAACATACACACAGTATTTGATCTGAACATACAGACAGTATTTGATCTGAACATACAGACAGTATTTGATCTGAACATACACACAGTATTTGACCTGAACATACACACAGTATTTGACCTGAACATACAGACAGTATTTGACCTGAACATACAAACAGTATTTGGCCTGAACATACACACAGTATTTGATCTGAACATACACACAGTATTTGACCTGAACATACAGACAGTATTTGACCTGAACATACACACAGTATTTGACCTGAACATACAGACAGTATTTGACCTGAACATACAGACAGTATTTGGCCTGAACATACACACAGTATTTGACCTGAACATACACACAGTATTTGACCTGAACATACAGACAGTATTTGACCTGAACATACACACAGTATTTGACCTGAACATACAGACAGTATTTGACCTGAACATACAAACAGTATTTGATCTGAACATACAGACAGTATTTGATCTGAACATACACACAGTATTTGACCTGAACATACAGACAGTATTTGACCTGAACATACAGACAGTATTTGATCTGAACATACAGACAGTATTTGACCTGAACATACACACAGTACTTGATCTGAACATACAGACAGTATTTGATCTGAACATACACACAGTATTTGACCTGAACATACACACAGTACTTGATCTGAACATACAAACAGTATTTGACCTGAACATACAGACAGTACTTGATCTGAACATACAAACAGTACTTGATCTGAACATACAGACAGTATTTGATCTGAACATACACACAGTACTTGATCTGAACATACAGACAGTACTTGATCTGAACATACACACAGTACTTGATCTGAACATACAGACAGTATTTGACCTGAACATACAGACAGTATTTGACCTGAACATACACACAGTATTTGGCCTGAACATACAGACAGTATTTGATCTGAACATACAGACAGTATTTGATCTGAACATACACACAGTATTTGGCCTGAACATACAGACAGTATTTGACCTGAACATACAGACAGTATTTGACCTGAACATACAGACAGTACTTGATCTGAACATACACACAGTACTTGATCTGAACATACAGACAGTATTTGACCTGAACATACAGACAGTATTTGACCTGAACATACACACAGTATTTGGCCTGAACATACAGACAGTATTTGGCCTGAACATACAGACAGTATTTGACCTGAACATACACACAGTATTTGGCCTGAACATACAGACAGTATTTGACCTGAACATACAGACAGTATTTGACCTGAACATACAAACAGTATTTGACCTGAGCATACAGACAGTACTTGACCTGAACATACACACAGTACTTGATCTGAACATACAGACAGTATTTGATCTGAACATACACACAGTATTTGATCTGAACATACACACAGTACTTGATCTGAACATACAGACAGTATTTGACCTGAACATACAGACAGTATTTGACCTGAACATACAGACAGTATTTGGCCTGAACATACAGACAGTATTTGACCTGAACATACAGACAGTATTTGACCTGAACATACAGACAGTATTTGATCTGAACATACAAACAGTATTTGACCTGAACATACACACAGTATTTGACCTGAACATACACACAGTATTTGATCTGAACATACACACAGTACTTGATCTGAACATACAGACAGTATTTGACCTGAACATACAGACAGTATTTGACCTGAACATACACACAGTATTTGGCCTGAACATACAGACAGTATTTGGCCTGAACATACAGACAGTATTTGACCTGAACATACAGACAGTATTTGACCTGAACATACAGACAGTATTTGATCTGAACATACAGACAGTATTTGACCTGAACATACAGACAGTATTTGACCTGAACATACACACAGTATTTGGCCTGAACATACAGACAGTATTTGACCTGAACATACAGACAGTATTTGACCTGAACATACAGACAGTATTTGACCTGAACATACAAACAGTATTTGACCTGAGCATACAGACAGTATTTGACCTGAACATACACACAGTACTTGATCTGAACATACAGACAGTATTTGATCTGAACATACAGACAGTATTTGATCTGAACATACACACAGTATTTGACCTGAACATACAGACAGTATTTGACCTGAACATACACACAGTATTTGATCTGAACATACACACAGTATTTGATCTGAACATACAGACAGTATTTGACCTGAACATACAGACAGTATTTGACCTGAACATACAGACAGTATTTGACCTGAACATACAGACAGTATTTGACCTGAACATACAAACAGTATTTGATCTGAACATACATACAGTATTTGATCTGAACATAAACGCAGTATTTGACCTGAACATACAAACAGTATTTGGCCTGAACATACACACAGTATTTGATCTGAACATACACACAGTATTTGATCTGAACATACACACAGTATTTGACCTGAACATACAGACAGTATTTGACCTGAACATACAAACAGTATTTGACCTGAACATACAGACAGTATTTGACCTGAACATACACACAGTACTTGATCTGAACATACAGACAGTATTTGACCTGAACATACAGACAGTATTTGACCTGAACATACAGACAGTATTTGACCTGAACATACAGACAGTATTTGACCTGAACATACAGACAGTATTTGACCTGAACATACAGACAGTATTTGGCCTGAACATACAGACAGTATTTGATCTGAACATACAGACAGTATTTGACCTGAACATACAAACAGTATTTGATCTGAACATACACACAGTACTTGATCTGAACATACACACAGTACTTGATCTGAACATACAGACAGTATTTGACCTGAACATACACACAGTATTTGGCCTGAACATACAGACAGTATTTGGCCTGAACATACAGACAGTATTTGGCCTGAACATACAGACAGTATTTGGCCTGAACATACACACAGTATTTGACCTGAACATACAGACAGACAAACAGACAGACAGTATTTGTCCTGAACAGACAGACAGTATTTGACCTGAACAGACAGACAGTATTTGTCCTGAACAGACAGACAGTATTTAACCTGAACAGACAGACAGTATTTGTCCTGAACAGACAGACAGTATTTGACCTGAACAGACAGACAGTATTTGGCCTGAACATACAGACAGTATTTGGCCTGAACATACACACAGTATTTGACCTGAACATACAGACAGTATTTGACCTGAACATACAGACAGACAAACAGACAGACAGTATTTGTCCTGAACAGACAGACAGTATTTAACCTAAAGCTCCATTTTCCGGGTGTAATGTCCAAAAGTGGTGCCATTTTCAGCTGTATAATACAATAAAGAGAAATGCATGTTTTATAATACGTACCCCAAACCTAACCAGTAAAAATTTTATGTTAGAGGGGAAATCCCGCTTATCACTGTTTTTGTGAACGTGATTACTTCCTGGATTAATTGTGGAATATGAACCCAGGTCTGTTACGCTGCTGATGCAACACCAACAAAAATGAAGAATCCAACAGAGACCAGCCAACACTATAAAAATCGAATGATCCTCGAGGCACCATTTGGGGTCCCACAGAGTCCACTCCGATGTTTAATTTGGTTAAAGCTGGACAACGTTGTGAATGCCTCTACTCAATGACTGTCTCAAACACAAACAGTACTTTGGCCTTCACAAAGGTGCCCAAAAATATGCTGTGCAGGTAGACAGCACACTAGGTTTTGTGACACAGCCATTGTTTGTCTTCCTGCAATTACCTCTGGAGTCATGAACTGTTCCCGTGGACCGGTAAAATGTTTGTCTGATGTTATTTATGTACAGGAAATGAAGATGATGCATAATTGATACATCAAATGCATTTATGTGCCAGACTCTTAATTCACCCTCAGAGGGATGCTGTGTTAATTACAGGTTCGAGGGCGCACGTGGGAACAAGGAGAATGCAACGAAATACCAAATGCATTAACCGTAACCATTGAGTGGGTCATCAAAATGACTAAACTTCCTCTAAAGGGCAAGATGTTCCTGTAATAACTAATTACAGCCTCTCTCCCTCATCACAGGGTTTTGAAGTTAGTGTAGTTTTCACTTCTGACACGATGGCCACATCCAAGCTAATCCATTTTCATTTGGAAACTCCTCATTGTTTAAGCATTTTTTGTCTCTGTTTTTGTGATGGTAAAACAGTTCCAGTGTGGATGAGAGGTGTAAACATATTAAATTCAATATGAAAACGTATTTGTGTGGATGTGGCCTATGACTGTTAGTGAACTTTTAATTTTTTCAGCATTTAATTGTTTTTTATTAGTTTATTTAAGCCATGTCCACACTAATACGTTTTCGTTACGTATCCAAAGCAACTTACAAAAGAGGACTAATACATCATAAGCGATTCCTCTTGAGACAGTGGTACGAAAAGTGATGCAATACTAAGTTTCACCAACATCAGAATACATTTACATTTATGCATTTGGCAGATGCTTTTATCCAAAGCGACTTACAGTGCACTTATTACAGGGACAATCCCCCCGGAGCAACCTGGAGTTAAGTGTCTTGCTCAAGGACACAATGGTGGTGACTGTGGGGATCAAACCAGCATCCTTCTGATTACCAGATTACCAGTTATATGCTTAGACCACTACACCACCACCACCACCACTAGAATAGCAGTATTCAAGACCGATTAGAGTGCAACAAGAATATATATATTGTATGAGTGACTGGTTAAGTGCACATGGAAAAGATGTGTTTTTAGCCAATTTTTGATGACGGAAAGTGAGTTGGGATGGTCATTCCACCAGCCGAAAGTCTGTGAAAGTTTTGTTTTGGTGCCTCTTTGTGTTGGTAAAGTAGGCTTCTGGTGGGAACGTAGCTCTGTAGAAATGATTTTAGGTATGCTGCAGCAGATCCAGTGACTGTTCTGTATGCAGCATCAGAGCCTTGAATTTGATACATTAACCGGCAGCCAGTGGAGAGAGACAAAGAGGGGTGTAACATGTGCTCTCTTAGGCTCATTAAAGACCAGACGTGCTGCTGCATTCTGGATCATTTGGAGAGGTCTAATTGCACATGCAGGGAGTTCTGCAATGAGAGCGTTACAGTAGTCCAGTCTAGTTATGACTAGTGACTGAACGACCAGTTGTGTGGCATGTTCATAGGGTCTAATCTTCCTGATACTGTAGAATCTACATGATCTTGCAGTCTTTGAGATGTGGTCTGTGAAATTGAGTTTGTTATCGATGGTTACCCCTAGATTTCTGACCGTTTTGGACGGCGATACTGTAGTTGTACCCAGCTGCACGGTGATGTTGTGTTCAACAGCAGAGTTGGATGGAAAAACAAGAAGCTCAGTCTTGGCTGGGTTGAGTTGCAGGTGGTGTTCCTTCATCCAGGCTGAGATGTCTTCGAGCAGTCTCTGTGGTTTCGATGGGCTGGAAAGACAAGTAGAGCTGTGTCATCAGTGTAGCAGTGGTAGCAGTGTACCATGTGACTGAATGATGGGTTCCCTTGATGTTGTGTATATGGAGAAGAGAAGTGGCCCAAGCACTGATCCCTGAGGTACCCCAGTAAGTAACTGATGTGGCTTGGATACCTCCCCTATCCAGGCTACCTTGAAGGACCTTTCTGAGAGATATGAGTTGAACCAGTCAAGCACAGTTCCAGTGATGCCCAGATTAGAGAGGGTGGAGAGTAGGATATTATGGTTGACTGTGTCAAAGGCAGCAGAAAGGTCCAGCAGAATCAGGAGGAATTATCTGGATTCAGCTTTCGCCTGTCTCAGCGACTCTGACAGACAGCAGGGCAGTCTCAGTGGAGTGTCCACTTTTGAAGCCCGACTGATTGTCATCCAGCAGCTTGTTCTGTGAGAGATAGGCAGAGATCTGATTGAAAACTGCCCTTTCAAGTGTTTTTGCCATGAATGGGATGAGAGAGACTGGTCTGTAGTTTCTATAAGTGCAGGTTTCTTCAGCAGTGGGGTTACTCGAGCCTGCTTAAATGTAGTGGTAAAATTGCCTGTAAGTAGAGAAATGTTAATTATTACATTTATTACATTTAAGACGCTTTTATCCAAAGCGACTTACAGTGCAATTATTACAGGGACAATCCCCCCGGAACAACCTGGAGTTAAGTGCCTTACTCAAGGACACAATGGTGGGGTTAGAACCTGTGACCTTCTGATTAACCTGTGACCTTCTGATTAACAGCCCTGTGCTTTAGCCACTATGCCACCACCACTCCCTAATTATGTGTGTGAGTGCAGGAAAGATGGACGGAGAGATGGCCTGGAGAAGGTGTGATGGAATGGGGTCAAGGGAACAGGTTGTGGGGTGGTTGGAGAGGAGGAGTTTAGAGACCTCAGTGTCAGTTAAAGGAGCATAGGAAAAGAGGGGTTGCATACAGGAGGTGGTTTTTTGACAGGGTGTGGTGCTGTGAATGTATTGCTGATGGCTGTAACTTTATTAGTAAAAAATGTGGCGAAGATATCTGCTGTCAGTGATGTGTCAGGTGGTGGAGGGGGAGGGCAGAGAAGTGTCTTAAATGTTCTGAACAAGCTGTGAGTGTCTGTGGTGCTGTTGATCCTGTTCTGTAATAGGAGTTTTTTGCAGATTTAACATTATCTGAGAAAGGTGCAAGCTGAAGCTGATATTTACCTAGATCAGCTGGATCTTTAGATTTCCACCATCTCTTCTAACCTGCCCTGAGATCAGTCTGATGTTCACGAAGGATGTCAGAGAGCCAGGGGCTGGACGGTGCCATACGTCTACTGCAAGCTATAATATACTCTTATTTTATTTAAATTTCAGTTTTTCCTGTTAAAGCTGTAGTGTATATAACTAATAATTTTTCCAATCTTAAAATTATTTCTCATATCTAATCTAATATGCAGAGTCAACTATAAATAAGCCATTTGCTAACTTGTAAACGCTGTGAATGTGGCGCTTTCCAAACATTGATCTGTTACTTTGCGTGTTCTGAACATTGACTCAACCAATGGTGTGAGTTTGGGGTGGGACCATCTGTTTGTTCGACCAATGGTAGACTGAGGGAGTGTTGGGGAAAATTGGTTCAATACAGTCATAATTTTATTCCGTTTGGTGGTGCAGAAATGACGCACTTCTGCTTTAATGTCAATGTTTTCATGCAGTTTCTATTAAATGTTATAACATTGCTCTTCATCTTTCCACAGAAAGAGCGAGAGAGTTTCTTCTCCCATCACGTCCCAGAAGGTGAGCGCCTGTTGACCCTTGCCCTTTGCCCTGAGGCCTTGACAACGGCGGAGCAGGTGGGTCACGTCCGTTCGGCCCTGCAACAGTGCAAGGAGCTTCTGGAGTGTCTGATCATGCGTGAGGTTGAGGAAATGGGTGAAGAGATGGAAGGGGAGTATGAAAGTCTTAGGAAGACCGTCAAGGATCGACTCGGTCATTTTTTCCACAGTACGGGCACTCTGCTGGAGAACGGAGAAGATGGTTGTCCACCGTCTGCAGAGTTTGAGTGTTCTGGGGTAAAGAGACTTCTCTTTTTATCCAAAGTGATTGACAAAGAAGTGCTTCATAATACAGAGAACATTTTTGTATTTGCAGTTCACCTGTTGCTTGCAAAAAACTTATTTAGTCTGAAAATAGAGAATTCAAACAATAGAAGTATTTTTAAGGAGTACTTGCAAAATCAGTTAATTCAGGAACCGAGTTCTCATCTTGTGTGTAGCCAACTGTAACAGTTCATGGATGGGCAAGGAGGCGGCGGGAACCGACTGAACAGTAAACAAAGTTTTAATGAGAATCTCAACTTAAAACAAACGTAAACAGACATGTATGCAACGCCAGGGTGGACTGGAATGAAAATTCAGCCCAGGATTTTACATAGAAACTGCTGCCCTTTATCTTGCTCTCCTGCTGTTCAGCTGATTCAGCAGCTTCATCACGGCCTGACCACGCCCTCCTCGTCACACCAACATAAAAATATGACATGCATTTCCACACACAAATTTTTCCTAAGTGTAACCCCTAACCAAAACTTATCCATGATTTTGATATGAAAATCACTGTAATGCACCATGGATAAGAGAAACATCAGGCTTTTGAATGAGCGTTTTTACGATTTAAGACTTGCCCAAACCCAAAACGTAATTAAAGGGTTGAATCGGAGGCTTTATGTCTGTATTGTATCGGTCTGAAATTCTGTTTTTTAATGGATGACCTGTATGGGAATATTTGTTGTACCTTTTCGAACGAGCCATCTCTTGTGATATCTTTTGATTGTACCATCTTGTACGGATAATTACATTGTCATCATCATTTATACGGGTAAATGGTCATCACATGACTCGTGTCAGAGATGCAGAATACATTGAAGTCTATGAAGTGAGTGATATTTATACGTGTAAAGGGTCATCACATGACTCGTGTCAGAGCTGCAGAATACATTGAAGTCTATGAAGTGAGTGATATTTATACGAGTAAAGGGTCATCACATGACTCGTGTCAGAGCTGCAGAATACATTGAAGTCTATGAAGCGAGTGATATTTATACGTGTAAAGGGTCATCACATGACTCGTGTCAGAGCTGCAGAATACATTGAAGTCTATGAAGTGAGTGATATTTATACGGGTAAAGGGTCATCACATGACTCGTGTCAGCGCTGCAGAATACATTGAAGTCTATGAAGTGAGTGATATTTATACGTGTAAAGGGTCATCACATGACTCGTGTCAGAGATGCAGAATACATTGAAGTCTATGAAGTGAGTGATATTTATACGTGTAAAGGGTCATCACATGACTCGTGTCAGAGCTGCAGAATACATTGAAGTCTATGAAGCGAGTGATATTTATACGTGTAAAGGGTCATCACATGACTCGTGTCAGAGCTGCAGAATACATTGAAGTCTATGAAGTGAGTGATATTTATACGGGTAAAGGGTCATCACATGACTCGTGTCAGCGCTGCAGAATACATTGAAGTCTATGAAGTGAGTGATATTTATACGGGTAAATGGTCATCACATGACTCGTGTCAGAGCTGCAGAATACATTGAAGTCTATGAAGTGAGTGATATTTATACGAGTAAAGGGTCATCACATGACTCGCGTCAGTCTGCAGAATACATTGAAGTCTATGAAGTGAGTGATATTTATACGGGTAAAGGGTCATCACATGACTCGCGTCAGCTCTGCAGAATACATTGAAGTCTATGAAGTGAGTGATATTTATACGAGTAAAGGGTCATCACATGACTCGTGTCAGTGCTGCAGAATACATTGAAGTCTATGAAGTGAGTGATATTTATACGAGTAAAGGGTCATCACATGACTCGTGTCAGAGCTGCAGAATACATTGAAGTCTATGAAGTGAGTGATATTTATCACGAGTAAAGGGTCATCACATGACTCGTGTCAGAGCTGCAGAATACATTGAAGTCTATGAAGTGAGTGATATTTATACGAGTAAAGGGTCATCACATGACTCGTGTCAGAGCTGCAGAATACATTGAAGTCTATGAAGCGAGTGATATTTATACGTGTAAAGGGTCATCACATGACTCGTGTCAGTGCTGCAGAATACATTGAAGTCTATGAAGTGAGTGATATTTATACGTGTAAAGGGTCATCACATGACTCGCGTCAGCGCTGCAGAATACACTGAAGTCTATGAGTGATATTTATACGAGTAAAGGGTCATCACATGACTCGTGTCAGTGCTGCAGAACACATTGAAGTCTATGAAGCGAGTGATATTTATACGGGTAAAGGATCATCACATGACTCGTGTCAGAGCTGCAGAATACATTGAAGTCTATGAAGCGAGTGATATTTATACGTGTAAAGGGTCATCACATGACTCGCGTCAGCGCTGCAGAATACATTGAAGTCTATGAAGTGAGTGATATTTATACGAGTAAAGGGTCATCACATGACTCGTGTCAGTGCTGCAGAACCCATTGAAGTCTATGAAGTGAGTGATATTTATACGAGTAAAGGGTCATCACATGACTCGTGTCAGTGCTGCAGAACCCATTGAAGTCTATGAAGTGAGTGATATTTATACGAGTAAAGGGTCATCACATGACTTGCGTCAGCGCTGCAGAATACATTGAAATCTATGAAGCGAGTGATATTTATACGTGTAAAGGGTCATCACATGACTTGCGTCAGCGCTGCAGAATACATTGAAATCTATGAAGTGAGTGATATTTATACGCGTAAAGGGTCATCACATGACTCGCGTCAGCTTTGCAGAATACATTGAAGTCTATGAAGCGAGTGATATTTATACGCGTAAATGATCATCACATGACTCGTGTCAGCACTGCAGAATACATTGAAGTCTATGAAGTGAGGGATGTTTATACGTGTAAAGGGTCATCACATGACTCGTGTCAGCGCTGCAGAATACATTGAAGTCTATGAAGTGAGTGATATTTATACGGGTAAAGGGTCATCACATGACTCGTGTCAGTGCTGCAGAATACATTGAAGTCTATGAAGTGAGTGATATTTATACGGGTAAAGGGTCATCACATGACCCGTGTCAGCGCTGCAGAATACATTGAAGTCTATGAAGTGAGGGATATTTATACGAGTAAAGGCTCATCACATGACCCGTGTCAGTGCTGTAGAATACATTGAAGTCTATGAAGTGAGTGATATTTATACGCGTAAAGGGTCATCACATGACTCGTGTCAGAGCTGCAGAACACATTGAAGTCTATGAAGTGAGTGATATTTATACGTGTAAAGGGTCATCACATGACTCACGTCAGCGCTGCAGAATACATTGAAATCTATGAAGTGAGGGATATTTATACGTGCAAAGGGTCATCACATGACTCGGATAGAGGTGTGCCGTAGAATATTTTAGTCATAAAAAGTGTGCCATGGCAGAAAAAGATTGGGAAACACTAGCATAATAACTCCCACATATTTGCTTGACTGGGACACATTCTGCTCTGCATTTTCACATTTCTCCATGTTTCATCAATATTCTAAAATAACATAAAAATCTTTCGCAAAATCTTTAGTAATTACCTACTTTCCTACCCACGCTATGTATATGTAAGTTCTGGCTGTTTCTCATGAATCTGGTCAAGAAAATGTCTTGGCTGTATTTTCCAATTTTGGAAATCATATTTTGCATATAGAAAAAGAAGCCTACTTTTTATTTGACTTTACATTGTGAGATTAATTTCATGACAGTTATGCTCATTTTACCTCCGAATTCTCATTACCGCAGTGCTAAAACTGAAATTGTCCTAAATGTAGGCTTTATATTATTTACACTCAATATGATGTCATATTTTATTGATTTGGGGGTAAAAATGACCAGGACATTTTCTAAAGCGGTTTGGTGCGTCTACGACTAACTGATTTTTGTCATGTAGTTTGAGCAGTAAATCTGGTTGATCTCTCGGCTGAAGAAAACACATTGTTGACCTTGACATGGTGTTTGAAAGGAATGTTTTATTCTTGTTCATTCCACCATGCCAGACTGTTTTAACCTCGCTTATCTCCAAAGCCCCATTCTTTTGGTCCACTACGGTTGACATAGAAGCAACATTATGCATTTGGACACACATCAAACGTTTGCCAAGCTGCGCTGCTAAACCCTGAATCTCTTTTCCAGTAAGTGACCCCCCCCCCCCTCCAGAATCTATTAACAGATCTCATGTACGCCAAGCAAACATTTGTCTTTGTAAACAATGGAAATGAAAAGTGCTTCCAGAGTAACCATAACAAATTCATTTTTTAAATGAACTTACAAACAAACGTTTGGCTTGCAATCAAAAATGCACTTTACTGTGTCAGCCAGTGTTGGGGAAGCCACTTTAAAACGGTAGCTTGAAAAACTACAAGCGACACATCAATTAAAGTAGTCATTCTTTAACTTAAATAAGCTATTCTTTCTTTTTAAGCCTCTTGAATTATAAAACATTAAGGATATCATTAAACTGGATGTATTAATGAACATAAATGTACACTGAAATAACATTAAACACTCTATATAACTCAATCACAAATGGTGCTAAACATCAGTATTTAATGACATATTTATTTTACTACTAAAAGAAGTCATAAAGTGTTGCACAAGGAGTTCTTGGAACCCAACGGAGAGATGATTGAAATGAATGTGTTCATTCACTCTTGTACACTGATCAATAGAGAACCTCGTTCCATCTTTTTGGGTTCAATTTGACCCAAAACATCAAATGTGGAAGCCCTGATTTTTGTTTTAAAGAAATGTATTAACACTGTCTTCACTTTGGGGATTTTTGACCTTATTTACTCCTAAAATACTCAATTCATACATGGTCATATAATAAAATATGCACATTTTATTTAACATTCACTTCAATAAAAACCTTAATTTCAGTAAACTGAAAGATTGTCAAAGCATCACAATATGTCATGCATTGGGGGTTTCTGGTCATATCGGCTGGAATAAAAATAACAATTACATGAAATTACAAGTATCGCCAGTAGATGCATTGAGTGTGTGTGTCCATGTGAGTGTGTGTGTGTGTCCATGCATTGATTGATCTCTATTAGCCAGAGCTGAAACAAACTTCATTTCTAGATATTAGCATATGTTTTGCATTGGATATATACAGTATTTAGAAGTCGATTATTTGTAAAATTGTAGCATTGATGCAACAATATGCTTACGGTCAAACCTGACCATGGCGTTCAGCTCCCACACACTAGCGTAAACTTTCTCACTGTGGGATCTTAGGCGATGTTCAGACTGCAGGCAAATCAGATCTTGGCAGACTGTCTGCACTATTAATTGCAAGTGATCAAATCAGATATGCACGTTCAGACATAACCAACCTATCAGGTGAAACACATGTTTACGTTCGTGTAACGGGAGTCAGCTGGTACGTGATAGCGGTATATGTAAACATCCCTCCCCTGATCTCATGAGGTGCACTAGCGACTGATGCTAGGAGCTGTAGCCTTTATCCTCCTCGTTAATGCACCCGCCTCCCATGCCAGCTCACGCCAGTTCGAGTTCCGCTCGGAGCGGGTCGAGCAGGACAGATTACAGTGGTGCCGTGACCCAGATGAGAGTGAGGTTTAGGGGGGTGAGTATAATGGGAGTCAGCTGGTACGTGATAGCGGTATATGTAAACATCACTCCCCTGATCTCATGATGTGCACTAGCGACTGACGCTAGAAGCTGTAGCCTTTAGCCTCCTCGTTAATGCGCCCGCCTCCCATGCCAGCTCACGCCGTTTCAAGTCCCGCTCGGAGTGGGTTGAGCAGGACCAGTTAAACTCTCAAATGCAAGACTGTGTGTGCAGTAAAAATAAAACTCTGCCCAGCGGATCGTGTACATCAGGAGAGAAGCGTTTGTCTCCACAGATGATGTAGTCTAACTGAAAAGTGCCATCAGAGTAAACATAATGAATGTGCTCTTTAAATTATCTTCTGAGGTTTCCAAAACAAACGTTTGGCTTGTGATTAAAAGTCTCTTTACTTTAGATTTGAGTGAGTGTGTTGGCGTTGAGCACTTTGTCTACTCTATATTTGTGTGCTGCGATGCCCGAAATGGACCACAAAGTGGGTGTGTAAAATGGTGTTTTATCTAAAAGCTTGTCCTGATACAGACTCCTGATGTCTTTATTTGGCTCAGTTGAGTTCACTTATACACAGGGCCTGTTTCATTGCGTCTGTTCTACTTAAAGTGACAATATTTGGACTCCTACATCACGCTTTTAAATGGACGTCATTGCATGTGTGATTTGAAAGGAAGATGGCACTAAATGTTCACTTTTCATGCAAGATATTTCACAAAACTAAGCTTGTTCATTTTCAATTGTAAAACAATAGGAAATGTTTAAAATGATTGTAAAGTGACACTTTGTGGATGTCAAACGTTAGCACGATAGGTTGTGACCCAAAATGGGTTGCAGGTTTGTTCTGATAGGGATGCCACCTAGACTACAATAAAATACGGGTTCACTTATTCAACTGCATTTGTGGCGTAATGTTGATTACCACAATGTACTTTGTCTGGTACCTGCTTTTCTTTGAAAAAAGCTCAAATCTGTTACAGTAACCTAGTTTCAATCCACTTTTTTCGCTGTTTTGTTATTGACTGTTTGCCGTCTTCTACATGTATTCAAACGGCCTTTTATCGATAGAAACGGTGTGCGTGATGACGTCATGCCTAAAAAACACTTTGTCACATGAGTTTTGGTTTAGTGCAACAGAAATCTGTCCTGAAGCCGTTTCCATTCAGAAATGTGTTTTTATCGCTAATTCACCTCCAGATGTCCCTAATGTTCCTCTGAAGTTTGGGTCAAATGGGGAGATTATTGAGACAATTCACTGACATTAGCAGCTTACTGTCATTTTAATTAACAAATAAAATCAATCAGAAGAGGAGTTGCAACATGGAGCCGTTGCTCTTCTGATGGGACTGTATTATCGGTCCTGATGTTGCGCCTATCGCAGGTTGCCATCGGTTACGACCCGAAAGAGAATCGTCATGGTCCTGTTCAAGCTGCGACCTGCAGCAAGTATTGGAGAAACTTTCAGTCTCAGTATCAGGATCATCATCGATGTGTGACAGATATTAAAGAAACATTGATGCGTGTAATATCAGTGTTACATATATGATACATTCCTCATATTCAATATTTTAAACATAATTAGTTCTCCTTGCACTTGTCGATGACCGATGCAGGATACGAGATATCAGTGTTGGCACTCCTGGAAGTGTCATGATGCAAATGTGTTTGTAGCCTCGGATCTGTGCGGGTGTGCCGTTAAGATCAATCCACAATAGTGCGAGTAATGCTTCACTTACAATATATTGGCTTTTAAGGATGTATAACTTGTCGTCATGACAAACACAGGCAAACGATTGGGGTAAACTCTGTCATGTGACACTATATTTTTGCATTTATGCCCATTTTCTTGATAAAAAGTGTTTCCAAAACAGATTTTCTCAACATTTAAAGTATCAACATAGTTTATGTGCCAGAGTTAAATGGAAATATATATTGTCAACACTTATTAACACTTAATTTGCATTTCCATCAGCTATATTGGTAAAACCCCTTGGATGGCAACGTATCCGTAATTTCCGGACTATAAGCCGCAACTTTTTTCCCACGCTTTGAACCTCGCGGCTTATACAATGACGCTGCTAATATATGGATTTTTCCCGCTTTCAAATTTTATAAAAAAAAACATTCTGTGACGTGCTCAGTTTTTTGGCGGCGTGAAGCTTTCATTAGACCAATGAAACTGCCGAACGGGTTAAGGTCAAAACAACTTTTTTTGTTTACTGTTTAGAATAAATCGAGCGCGCTCAAACTTCCCATTATTCTGATTATGGTAGTAATTTTGTCACCCTCACCATGGCAAAGACATGGAGAAACGCATATGATGCTGCTTTCAAGTTGAAGGCGATTGATCTGGCTGCTGCACGGGAGCTTGGTCTTAATGAGTCGATGATAAGACGCTGGGAACTATGGAATTACGATTGTGTCAGTAATAATGAATGTAACTTTATAAAACTGAACGTAACTTTTTCAGAAACTATCAAAAATATTCCATTACAAAAGAAGAAAAACACAATTAAAATGAAAAAAAATGAACTCAGTCGCACGAATTTAACAGGATCTTCAAATATGCTTCATTTTTTGTTAATGTTTTTCAAAGATTCGTTTTCGCAAATCGTGGATTCTGAATACATTGCCACAGATTTACAGCTACGCCGCAGTTTTTCGTTTGCTGTTTTGAGACAAACCTCTCGTGGGGGTGGGCTTAACAGTGATCTACTCTGATTGGATAGTGAGCTTTTGATGGACAGGTGCTCTCTGACCCGGATGTACAGGCGTCACTCAGTGGCGCGCATATTGGAAAGCTCTGCGGTGATTTGTAGTTATGCAATACGTCGAGTGCTTTGTTGTATTACTTACTAACAATATGTAAATAATATTTGACCTATAATTATATAATTTAATATTATATGAGACCTTCGATCATCTAATAATCGTCTTGATCAGTCTGTAAAGATGAGCTCTCAGGAGAGACACGGAGCGGCATCATCTTCCTCCTCCTCTTGTCCTTCAAGGCAGCTTGAAGTAAGTTCGTGTTACTGAAGTAACCAATAACATCGATAAAACTTTTATTCATGTAACGTTACAGTGTGCAACAGTTCTGGCTTTATTTTGCAAATTTATTGTTTAAAAAACTTTTTTATATATCGAGATACCATGTATAGATATAAATATAAACTATTTATTATTTATTATTGACACAATCGTAATTCCATTGGAAACAGCAGCATGAGGAATTGACTGCAAAAAGACAACTAAATCTGAGGCTATTCAACTCCGACACCGAAGGAGATGACTTCAGTGGTTTCAGTGCACAGGACGAGGAAGATAGTGACCAATGACTTTCTTGGTAGGCTTCTGTTTACTTCAAATGTTTTATTACAAGCCGTGTGTGGCAGCGGGGGCGTGGTCAAGCGCCCGTCCGGGAGAGAAAAGCTGTAAGGGCGCTTACACCTGCGCTAAATTATGTCTAACACCGGTGTCTAATTTCAAGTGCCCTGCTTCACGTGTCCTTCTTGGGAAAAATGTCACACGGGCACCAGTGTGACAGTTTTCAGCAGGGCACTTGACGTTCCAGGTAAGGCTTTTAATGGCCACAGCAATGTTTACAATCAATTTTATAAAGTTTCTCAATTCTTCTATGCGCCAACACTAGACTGACGTGTGTCACTCTCTCAGCTCTGTGGCTGCTGCCTTTTTATGCCACTCTCCCCATGCTTACTGAAATTAGACACCGGTGTTAGACATAATTTAGCTGAGGTGTAAGCGCCCTTACTGCTTTTTTCTCCCGGACGGGCGCTTGACCACGCCCCCGCTGCCACACCGTGTTTCGTTAAAGCCTGAGTAAAGTTCATTTGTTTCAATGTACCGGTAGGCACCTGCGGCATATAGACAGGAGCGGCTTATTTATGTTCAAAATAATATTTTATTAAAAAATCAGTGGGTGCGGCTTATATTCAGGTGCGCTCAATAGTCCGGAAATTACGGTAGTTAGTGAGGCACTTACAATGAAATAAAAACCTTCATTTCAGTAAATTGAAGATTGTCAAAGCATCACAATATGTCATGCATTTGTTTCTGGTCATATCAGCTGGAATACAAATAACACTTACATGAAATTACAAGTATCGCCAGTAGATGGCTCCAGTGCTCCGTGCATTAACTGATCTCTATTAACCAGTGCTGAAACAAACTTCATTTCTAGGTAAAATTAGACATTATAAAAGTCAATCATTTGTGTTAAAGGATGAGGCTCTGTTACGATCCCACAACATGCTTGCGGTCAACCCAGACCATGGTGTTCAGCTTTCTCACAGTGGGGTCAGACAAAGCGGTCGGGCACCCGACGAGAAGTGCCACGCTACGGCTAGGACATGGCACAGATATCACGGCAGTGTGGTTCAGGTAGCAGACAGTATACCCAAGTTAACAAGGTTTTTCCCTTCTTCAAGAATGAACAACGCTACGTGGCATGGCAGCAATTTGAGCCGCCACCGGACTCGTAGCTGGGCGCATTCAGAAT
Source organism: Xyrauchen texanus (assembly GCF_025860055.1). Classification (NCBI taxonomy): domain Eukaryota; kingdom Metazoa; phylum Chordata; class Actinopteri; order Cypriniformes; family Catostomidae; genus Xyrauchen; species Xyrauchen texanus. The sequence goes on along the minus strand of NC_068276.1, from coordinate 62,917,832 downwards.
GTCCCTCCCCCTTATATCACCCGTAACAGAGTAATAATGTTTAATGGCTGTGCCACTAACTAAATCAATGTGAAAATCCCATTCATTTATCCCATTGACCAATTTTCAATGATAACTTATAAACCTTTAAAGACCTTTCGAGGTTGTTCATCGACGGTATATGCTTCTGTTGAAGCCGTCCATCCGCGTTATTTCAAATTCATTGTTTAAAAATCACGTTAAATTGCAGAATTCATGGTAAACAACTACATTACCCATGATGCAGCACAAACTGTGAAACGTGGTTCGGAACGACCGTGCGCTTATTTCCACAAACTCGGGATATTTTGCAGTAAACGTAAAATCAATAGTTTTACATATTCCTGTAGTTTTATATTCAATGACATCATGTGCAATGCATCATGGGATTGTAGTTTGCCCTCATGAAACACGATAAGTACCTTTGTTTTCAAATACTTGTACAGTGGATCTGTAAGGTTGTCTAATGAAGTCGTCTCATCTGCAGGGTCAGGATGAAGTGGAAGGTTCTGGGAGTTTTGCTGGTAAACTCTGGACCTACAGAGTTCTTCTGGAGCTCATCCACTGGTCCGACTCGGCCTGCCAAACCCTTCATCTCTTCCACGCCGAGAAACAAGGACAACAACAACAGCAGCAGCTACTGTAGTTTTACTACAACAGCATATTTTAACCATGACATTCAATATATAATAACAGCAGTACATGAAGAACAAAAGTTAGTTTTACTATAGTGACACCACGGTTAATTACTGGTGCATGAAATATATTGTACATGGTGTTACTACAGTAAACCTTCAGCAACCATTTTGGCAGGATGATTATAGTTTTGGTTTATAGTTAACTGTGGTTGCTATAGTAAGTTTTACTATTAATCATAAATCATTTAATGAGGGAGAGATGAATCGATTCACAAAACTAATTCAGAAAATAAATTCAATACTTGTGCTTGAAGGGGATCATACAAAATAAAAGCCGTGCCAATGGTGTAAGAAACACACATTCAGTTCAAGGTAGATTCTCCCTAAGAAGTCTTATAATCTAAACACACACACACATACAATGACACATGGACTCACACACTCACATGGACACACGCACACTCACATGGACACACACACACGGATACACACACTCACATGGACACACACGCACTCACATGGACACACACGCACTCACATGGACACACACGCACTCACATGGACTCACACACTCACATGGACACACACGCACTCACATGGACACACACACACTCACATGGACACACATACACACACACACGTTCACATGGACACACACACATGGACACACACACTCACATGGACACACACTCACATGGACACACACACTCACATGGACACACACACTCACATGGACACACACACTCACACGGACACACACACGCACATGGACACACACACACACTCACATGGACACACACACGCACATGGACACACACACACACACTCACATGGACACACACACTCACATGGACACACACACTCACATGGACACACACACACACACATGGACACACACACACATGGACACGGACACACACACACATGGACACACACACACACACATGGACAGAAACTTTAAGTAAATGTATCTTGTTTAAGGATGTATATTTCTACTGTAAATCAAGACTTAAATGAGAGTTGTTGCTGTATATTGTATCAGATCCTATCACCCAATAATCCAAAGCTCAATCTACGTATTGTGCCCCGAGATGTGCTACGGTAGCGCTTCACTGGACTCAAATATCTTGGCCTCTTTTGTGAAATACATCACCTCTGCATCTGGTTGCTCTCCAGGACGTCAGACACACTTCCACGTTAATTACACACAATTATAACAAACCTTCCAGACACTCACACACGGAAAGATGGAGTCCTTTCTCAAGGATTTACAGTCCTAGTTCACCACAGACATGTCAGTTCTGTCCGTTACACTCACTCACAGTGTTAATGACACAACGGCTACCCAACTGTCCCTTCATCACATCACCCATAAACAGACGGTCATATGATGTTTAGACCGTCATTAAAGGACACAGTTGTGCTGAGAGATCATTCTAGAATCACTCCACTGTTTTGCGCTGGTAATGAAGAATACACATGGTCTTTACAAGTGTGCAGATCAGCATATAGATGAGTGAACATGTAGAGCTTTACTACTAACACATCACTAACCGTGTGTCCACTTGCTGCCTGAGACTTTAACTGTGAATGACTGTAGTTTAACTGCATTATAGTCTTAATATTGTAGGATTCGAAAGAATGACTAATTAATGACATTATTTATTATTTTGTACTGAAATGTGTTTGTGTTAATATAACACTGTGATGCATTATTACTAACACCAGCATACAGCTACTGACAGCTAACTATGAGATTATAAACGCTGTGAAAGTTGTATTATGTATTGCCTAAACAGTATTTTACACACACATGCGCACACACAAACACATGCACGCGCGCACAGCTTGTTCATTGGGGAATGCGCACTACATTTTACATAAGATTGTTGGCTTGTTATTGTTCTATCATTTGTTTGTGCACAATATGAAGAACATATTTAAATAAATCAATAAATGATTAACAAAAATACAATTTCTGAGAGTTTGATGTGTGTGGGACGGGTAATAAACTCCAAAAATGTTTTAGCTTCATTATAAAATCATTATATTCTTGAAATGAATATATTTAATATATATATTTACATGACATAAAAAGTCTGATAATCTAGCAATCTTTAGTAATACATACGAATATATATATATATATATATATATATATATATATATATATATATATATATATATATATACGTTTTATTGTATGTATTAATAATTTTTATACAGATTTTATGAATATAAGAAATAAAAATCATGCACACATATTATCTAAAAATAATATTAATCATGTAATCAATCAATGTTTAAAAAGCTACGTGAAGATATTATAATTTTTTTATTCTAGCTGTTTCTTATAAATAATATTTAGGAATTGCAGGAAAGTCAGAATGTTTTTTTATTTTTACGTTTAATTATTTAATTATTTCCTTTTTTGTGTATGTGTTACTGAAATATTTCTGAGCTACAGAATATATAATTGGTTAAGTACATGACAAAAATTATAATAAAAAATCAAATAATATCATTTCAATAAAACATATAAAATAACATAAATAGAAACAAATATGTATCGCTTTTCCTGTTGTTGGTAAGGACTGGATAGGGGTGTTTAAAATAATTTAATACACATTGAGCTAATAAAACATTTTATTTCAGGTTGAGTTATTAATATGTATTGTAGAATTAAAATATAAAAAATTCCGTTAATTGAACCGATACAGTGAGCTGCTGGATCTCATCTGCGCATGCGCACCGGAGCAGCGCTAATGGCGGAGAGCGTGCGGTCACCGTTTGACTACCGGGAGCCCCCTACTCTCGACAGTGACGGGGATGGAAGCAAGCCGCCGCCACCGCGCGGGTCAGTATGTTTCTGTCAGTCGCAGGGCGGATTAGACTTTGAGGGAATATTCGGGTCAGCGCGCGTAGCTAACGGTTAGCCGCTGCGGCGTTGTTGTCCTCGCGCGCACACGTCGCGATAAAGGAAATACAACTGTGTCTGTAACATCAAACGCTGCTTTGAGCTCATGCGCATCCGCGGAGATGTGCTTTTCCTCTCGGTTTGCCGGGGAGTGTAAATAATCGGCGCTTAAACCAACAAGGATGATTAGCAAAACATTGCGCGTGCCCTCAGTTAGTGCGCGTTCACGAAGATTGCTGGCTGCTGATGCGTGCTCACGTGTGCATGCGCCTTACACAAATTCTCCATGGCAACCTCAGTCGATACCCATGATTATTAAAGAAATATTCCGGGTTCAGTACGAGTTCATCTCAATCAACAGCATTTGTGAAATAATGTGGATTACTACAGAAATTAATTTCGTCTCGTTCCTCCTTTTCTTTAAACGTGTGTTCCAGTGAGGCACTTCCAATGGAAGTCAATGGGGTCAATGTGTAAACATTAAAAAATATAGACACAAGACATAAACAATATGTGTAACATGATTTTACTGTCATAAAATCACTTACTAACCACATCTGTATTAAGTTATTACATTTTACAACATAGTTGCCATGACGACGTAACGCTGTTAAAAAATTAACCGTATTAGTCATCACTGGCTTGGATACGCTTTCAGTATAATCAAAGAAATATTTGCAAATAACGCATTTTACACAGTTTGTAAGAATCCCATATAATTTTTTTAAAATATAGTAAGATTGAAAACGAATGTGTAAATATAGTATTTTGGTGTATGGGTACTGTGCTAACATCATGCATGGCTAGTCATGTGTGTTGCTTGTATGTTCATTCAGATCATGTGTTTGTTATGGTCTTATATTAAGTGTGTGTGTGCGTTTGAAGCAGGCGCGTGTGTGGCAGGAAGAGGAAAGGGACACCGGTGAAGATGTGTGACCGGGCAGCATATGTGACGGAGGATGAGGAGGAGAGTCTGTCTGAACACAGTTACAGCCCAGGTAAACACACACACGCATGCACATGCATATACATACACGCACATACACGCGCATTCACGCACATGCACGCACATACATGCACATTCATACACATACGCACACGCATTCATGCACATTCACGCACATACACTCACCTAAAGGATTATTAGGAACACATACTAATACTGCGTTTGACCCCCTTTCGCCTTCAGAACTGCCTTAATTCTACGTGGCATTGATTCAACAAGGTGCTGAAAGCATTCTTTAGAAATGTTGGCCCATATTGATAGGATAGCATCTTGCAGTTGATGGAGATTTGTGGGATGCACATCCAGGGCACGAAGCTCCCGTTCCACCACATCCCAAAGATGCTCTATTGGGTTGAGATCTGGTGACTGTGGGGGCCATTTTAGTACAGTGAACTCATTGTCATGTTCAAGAAACCAATCTGAAATGATTCGAGCTTTGTGACATGGTGCGTTATCCTGCTGGAAGTAGCCATCAGAGGATGGGTACATGGTGGCCATAAAGGGATGGACATGGTCAGAAACAATGCTCAGGTAGGCCGTGGCATTTAAACGATGCCCAATTGGCACTAAGGGGCCTAAAGTGTGCCAAGAAAACATCCCCACACCATTACACCACCACCACCAGCCTGCACAGTGGTAACAAGGCATGATGGATCCATGTTCTCATTCTGTTTACGCCAAATTCTGACTCTACCATCTGAATGTCTCAACAGAAATCGAGACTCATCAGACCAGGCAACATTTTTCCAGTCTTCAACTGTCCAATTTTGGTGAGCTCTTGCAAATTGTAGCCTCTTTTTCCTATTTGTAGTGGAGATGAGTGGTACCGGTGGGGTCTTCTGCTGTTGTAGCCCATCCGCCTCAAGGTTGTGCGTGTTGTGGCTTCACAAATGCTTTGCTGCATACCTCGGTTGTAACGAGTGGTTATTTCAGGCAAAGTTGCTCTTCTATCAGCTTGAATCAGTCGGCCCATTCTCCTCTGACCTCTAGCATCAACAAGGCATTTTCAGCCCACAGGACTGCCGCGATACTGGATGTTTTTCCCTTTTCACACCATTCTTTGTAAACCCTAGAAATGGTTGTGCGTGAAAATCCCAGTAACTGAGCAGATTGTGAAATACTCAGACCGCCCGCCTGGCACCAACAACCATGCCACGCTCAAAATTGCTTAAATCACCTTTCTTTCCCATTCTGACATTCAGTTTGGAGTTCAGGAGATTGTCTTGACCAGGACCACACCCCTAAATGCATTGAAGCAACTGCCATGTGATTGGTTGATTAGATAATTGCATTAATGAGAAATTGAACAGGTGTTCCTAATAATCCTTTAGGTGAGTGTACATACATATACAGTGAGGAAAATAAGTATTTGAACACCCTGCTATTTTGCAAGTTCTCCCACTTAGAAAACATGGAGGGGTCTAAAATTGTCATCGTAGGTGCATGTCCACTGTGAGAGACATAATCTAAAAAAAAAAATCCAGAAATCACAATGTATGATTTTTTAACTATTTATTTGTATGATACAGCTGCAAATAAGTATTTGAACACCTGTCTATCAGCTAGAATTCTGACCCTCAAAGACCTGTTAGTCTGCCTTTAAAATGTCCACCTCCACTCCATTTATTATCCTAAATTAGATGCACCTGTTTGAGGTCAGTTAGGTGCATAAAGACACCTGTCCACCCCATACAATCAGTAAGAATCCAACTACTAACATGGCCAAGACCAAAGAGCTGTCCAAAGACACTAGAGACAAAATTGTACACCTCCACAAGGCTGGAAAGGGCTACGGGAAATTGCCAAGCAGCTTGGTGAAAAAAGGTCCACTGTTGGAGCAATCATTAGAAAATGGAAGAAGCTAAACATGACTGTCAATCTCCCTCGGACTGGGGCTCCATGCAAGATCTCACCTCGTGGGGTCTCAATGATCCTAAGAAAGGTGAGAAATCAGCCCAGAACTACATGGGAGGAGCTGGTCAATGACCTGAAAAGAGCTGGGACCACCGCTTCCAAGGTTACTGTTGGTAATACACTAAGACGTCATGGTTTTAAATCATGCATGGCACGGAAGGTTCCCCTGCTTAAACCAGCACATGTCAAGGCCCGTCTTAAGTTTGCCAATGACCATTTGGATGATCCAGAGGAGTCATGGGAGAAAGTCATGTGGTCAGATGAGACCAAAATAGAACTTTTTGGTCATAATTCCACTAACCGTGTTTGGAGGAAGAAGAATGATGAGTACCATCCCAAGAACACCATCCCTACTGTGATGCATGGGGGTGGTAGCATCATGCTTTGGGGGTGTTTTTCTGCACATGGGACAGGGCGACTGCACTGTATTAAGGAGAGGATGACCGGGGCCATGTATTGCGAGATTTTGGGGAACAACCTCCTTCCCTCAGTTAGAGCGTTGAAGATGGGTCGAGGCTGGGTCTTCCAACATGACAATGACCTGAAGCACACAGCCAGGATAACCAAGGAGTGGCTCTGTAAGAAGCATATCAAGGTTCTGGCGTGGCCTAGCCAGTCTCCAGACCTAAACCCAGTAGAGAATCTTTGGCGGGAGCTCAAACTCTGTGTTTCTCAGCGACAGCCCAGAAACCTGACTGATCTAGAGAAGATCTGTGTGGAGGAGTGGGCCAAAATCCCTCCTGCAGTGTGTGCAAACCTGGTGAAAAACTACAGGAAACGTTTGACCTCTGTAATTGCAAACAAAGGCTACTGTACCAAATATTAACACTGATTTTCTCAGGTGTTCAAATACTTATTTGCAGCTGTATCATACAAATAAATATTTAAAAAATCATACATTGTGATTTCTGGATTTAGTTTTTTAGATTATGTCTCTCACAGTGGACATGCACCTACGATGACAATTTCAGACCCCTCCATGATTTCTAAGTGGGAGAACTTGCAAAATAGCAGGGTGTTCAAATACTTATTTTCCTCACTGTACATACACGCACATTTATGCACAGACACACGCACATACACACTCTCACACACACGCATACACTCTCGCATACACACACTCTCACACTTTCACACGCACATACACACACGCTCACACGCACATATATGCACATACACACTCTCACGCACGCACACTCACACATGAAGTGCTCAAGTGCACAGAAGTGCTCATTGTTCGGTTCCGTTTGCTTACGTGCACTAAACGCTTTATTTACACTAAACTGGTGCTTCCTGTGGTAAGCGTTTATTATTATTATCTGCGGCAGCAGCATCACAATCTCCACAAGGCACAGATATCATAATAATAACACAGAATACAAGATGGGGAATAATTCAAACATCTTTATTAAATGATTGTTGAGCAAACAGCATTAACAGCAACACCTGCAGAGTCCAGAAACATCTCTTCAGTCTCCTTCATTTGTTTACCTCTCACGAGAGAGTGTGTCGCACTTATTACCGTCCCCGCGGAAACAAGTGAAAGCGGAACTAATATTACCAACATCCAACACAATGAAAAGGAACATATAATACATCTATATCAAATATTGAGTTCTATAATATAATGCATTGCTAGATTAAATATAATGAATACAAATAATTAAATTAAATGGTGACATAAAAATGTTCACTTTAAATGTAATTACACCAATGGATTATCAACAAAATAACTGACAACACAAACTAGGCAACAACTGGTTTTACCAACATGGAAATGTAGTTAACCCTTTCTGCTCAATGTCACTATTAAGTAACAATGTCAATGTTTCTGCTCAAGTAATACACACTCTCACACACACACACATACACACTCTCGCACACGCACACTCACATACTATTATGATGAGAATCATAATTGATGATCTTTCCTTTGATATTGTAATTGCAACTATTCATCTTCTTTAATAGACATGTACAGTTAAAATACTCATTCTGTTTGGTGCAGTTGCGTGCCATATTCTTATGTTGCTGTAAAACAGTAGAACTGTGTCCCTGAATTGCTTTTATATTTGAATCGCACGCACCAAGTAAAATAAAATGTAATTGTAATCTTGATTATTTTTCAGTTAATTTTGCAGCTCTGTAATGAAAGAAGTTCTCTCTCAGCTGATGCTGTTAATTACGAAAACATTCATTTCACTAATGATATTTTATTCTTTTTGGTCACATTTTAACTTTTTACAAATAAAAAAATCCATGCATCCAATCCATAGTATAATATAATGTTGCATATATTATTTTTAGATTCATGTGTACTGTTTAATACTAATTATATGTATTCACATTGATTTGTTGAACATGTACTAAATCTGGTACTGTCTCTTTAAGATGAGCGCATGTTAACGGGAGCGACTCGAATGGCTTATAGGTCACTGGGATGATCATGAAACGCACACAGATGTCATGCATATGTTACACGGTAGCCAAAGCAGTGCAAACCTTTAAAATAATCCAGACATTGGCTTTACTTGCCCGAAGAGATGTTCTACGGTGCGGTAACACACGCCGGCGGGGAGCCACAACACGATACAGTATTGAATATCTCACGTGAACACGGGACAAGACGGGGGTGTCGCTCACCGAGCCTTTTATGTGAGATCAATATGGGATGTTAAAATACCGGACAATAGGCGTCTGAATGGGACGTCGTAATTTCGGCCAAAATGCCGATGGATAAATTCTTTGACAGATTTGATGAATCTCACAGTCAGTCACTGGTTCCACTTAAATAGTGTTCAGTCACATGTTGTGTGTGTTTGTCAGGGGACGAGCAGTATCCAGAGGGCGCTGAAGACCGACTCCCCCCGCCGGGCAGCCCGTTCTACCTCACTGACCCCTCACAGCTCTGGTAAGACAGCAAATACACACAGCATACATTTACAGTATCTTTCAAAATGGGATGCTTGAACAACTGGATGACTAATTGATCTTAAAAAAGCCTTTAGTAATTACACCAGTTTCAGGTACACCTGACCTGATTGGATGTGTCTTTAAAGGTGCGTTTAAATAAGATCATTTGTGTTCATAAACAGATTCACGGAGCTCACGCAAACATGTATGCATTTTCACTCTTAAGAACACTACTCATTGCAGGACACTCTAAAACAGCACAAGACACATGGCAAAATACGTCCTGTCTGAATGTGTAAAGCATTAGCGGCGATGTTTTAAAGGGGGTGAATTTAACCTTCTTTTTCTGTTCAGTTATTTTTGACCGAAATCACTTTTTCCAAAAATTGGTTTCTTTATCTGAGCGATGCAAGACTTGATGACTTTTCCTCCACTTGCCATCAGAACACAAAAAATAAAATACAAAATTGGTCTTGATTCGATAAGTTTAAGTGGATAAAAGTAAACCAGGTTTAAAAGATAAAGAGGATAAACCGACCTGTGTGTGTCGTGCAGTGTGCCTGAGCTCGATGAAGAGGGTGCGAGTGGTGTCCGCGGTCCTGTGCTTTTCCACCCGCCGCCCAACTGCAGGATTAGAGAGGTGCATTGTGGGAGTCAGGTGCGGCTTGTCGTCATAGCAATTCGAGACATTGCCAAAGGCGAGGAGATCACCGTGGACTACAGCCTGACCGACTGGGGAGAAAATGGCATGGTACTCAAACTTTCACTGTAATACGGTTTGTAATGTAATGTTTATAGCTGTGTGGTTGGTAAACAGTTGCAACGATGTGTTTTATTGTTCTTGAAATTTGCAGGGTTTCCATAGTTCAGTGTCTCCACGGGAATTTGAATGTGGATTCAACCCAGAAAGTAACATTAAGAAGGTGATGCATGCAGAACACACACAAACACATCACAGTAATGGTAATTATTTTTGCCAATAATTAAATATTTTATGTTTTATACTAAATCGCCATGTTGTAATGCCCATTTGAAAATTTCCCATTTGAAGTGTTTACTTTTTATGGCCTTTTAGGACTATTAACAAATTATTCATCTGCATATACGAAGACACTTTTGGCGCTTTTTGGTTGGACTCGTTTTACTTTTCTGAGCTTGCGTTTCCACTGCAGTTTAGTGTCGCCTCAATGTGGGCGGGATTATAGGCTGATCGTCATAGTTACGCCGCCTCTACTGCCGTGACATCATCTTAAACACAACACAAACTGACCAAAACAATAACACGAGCGCTAGCTGTTAGCTGCTAGCTCATTGTGCTGCATAAAGCAGTTGTTGATGGTGATTTTACACAAGTGTAACAGTTCAATTGGTTGTTTTAGAAGCTTCCAGTAGCTGCTCAACTAAATAAAGTGAAGCTTTCTAGAAGAATATAGAGTTAACGTAACAAAACGTCCCGTCTTCCATCGTGTACTCCAGCCATGGCCGAGTCCAGCGCACTCTCCCTCCCATTGCTTGCTGGTCTAGATAGCGTCCATTTGGTCAAACCACTTCCCCTTTTCCTTGATGGTTCTGTCGTCGCTTTTAAGTTTTTTAACTTTTCCCTGCACTGTTGGTTGGTCCGGTGGTGGCCGTGTGCGGACAACAGCTGAGACACTTCCTGAAAGACTTTTTCATTTTGCGTTGTTTTGTTCGTCGCTAACGAGAGGACCGTCTGCACCTCGTTTATTGATCACGGTGTGGTTTTGCGCACAGCCATTTCTTTTTACAATTAGAAAGTCATGTGAACAAATGATGCTGCTATCGCTGTTGCTAACTTTAAAACTAGCGGGTTGATGTCCCGTGTCGGAAATCCAGTGACGTCGGTAGTGACGATTCTCTCTGACCAATCAGTGATCTGCAGGTTTTGACGTCACATTTAGTATCGGCTCGCTCGCTTGGAACCTCGACTGAGGTGGTACTAAAGAAAGTACCAGGTACCAGGAACTATCCACAGTGGAAAACCCCAAAAAGTGAGCAGAGTCGAATCAAGCTGTACTGTGCGGTGGAAAAGCCCCATAAAAAGTGGCCAACCAGTATAGGTTGTGTAAAGGCCAATACTAAACGATCTATTTACCCAAAATTCACTTAACATATCTGAAAATGGAAATTGTGCATTATCCATTGGCATCGCCGTTTGGTAGATTTTGGAATTTGACATTTGCTATAATGAGCACACGCATGCACAATTATCAGCCGATACCAATCATTTTGAAATTGCCAAATATCACCCAATAAATAATTCTGTCACTACTTATAGATGAAGTTACTGTTAACAACCAAATGCTCTTCGGCGGCACTTCTGTGTTCTTTTGCCATCCCAGAAAAGAACTGCGGTCTACGTGTGCTTTGCACAACTAGTGTAAAAGACCGAATGCGCTGTTGGTGGAGTAAAAGATTACTGGAGATTTGGGCTTCGTTAGATTTCCATCAGGATCAGTGGATCAGGACAAACTGTTTGACACAAATGATGATATTTCACAGGTCGTTGTGATCGCGTCTGATCCAATAAGGCCCATTCGCCACGCAACTGCTCTTGGTACAACTTCAATTTCCAAAGTGCTACTGACCAATATGAGGCCAAACATGATTTAACAATGATCTTGCACTACCATCATGGTTTTAAATGCATTTTCATTCTCAAATAGTCCCACTCAGATGCACATAAACATGCACAGATGCATATATTTCTTCACTATAATCCATAAGTGCTTCTAAATTAAAATTTGACCTTGTGCATTGGTATTTTGGATGTGTGCCAAGTACTGACGATAACTTCAGAACGATTGCATTCTTGCGCCGTAAAGGGCTATATGCAGCGCAACAAAAAGTTTAACAAAGTCTCGAGATGCGTTTTAAAAGTTGACAGCATGTAAAAAACAGCGCTCCTGAACAAACGCTGAATAAACATCAAAACACAGCAAAACAATCGAAGACGTTCATCTAGCGCATGTTTTTATAGAAAAAAAAAAAAACAATGGAAAACTGGATGGTTGCAAAAGCGTTTGGTGTGAACAGCCACTATGGTGGAGGTCTTTGGCCTTTACGTCTTGCTCTCATATCAGCGTTTCTCAGATTAAGCAATTGTTTTTTTTAAAACACTTTGTGTGGAGTTCAATTTTGAAATGTGTCTCGAGATCCTCGAGAGTCTGAGCAACAATGTATCATGATGCTGAATGGTTTATGTATTTATTGCACCCTCTAGTGGACTAAGGAAACAACATCAATTTAAATAATAGCTGACTTCAAATCTTGAATATTTAAGAATTAAAATTTAGATTCTCAGACCAGGCGACAGCCCTGTAATCTATAGATATGTCTTTTTATGAGCAGATTATTAAAATCACTCCCGGTCTGATTTATTTATCTATCTGTCTCTCTAGGAGGAGGATCCAGGCTCGCTCCCGCTCTCTCTCAATGTTTCTGACTACCTCACTCCATCATGGTCCCTCTCCCCCTCCTCCTCGCCGCAGTCTCATTCTGAGGCCAGCGACTCGGACCGTGAAGAGGACGAAGAGGAGGAAGACGATGATGATGACGACGACGACGAAGACCTGGTGGAACTGCGCGGCCGTATGATGACACGGCGTAAGAAACGGAAAACCTCAGTGAGCGTCAAGAAAAAGGCCACGCCCAGGGCCCAGCCCCGCCCACTGTCGTTCACTCGCCCCGACCCTTCCTCTCCCTCCCCCTTCCAGCAGCCTCTGGCCCCGCCCACGACTAACATAAACAATAATATAAACATAAACATTGGGCATGGCGCAAGCGGCACGCTATCCCGTCAACAGCACTGCCCGTACTGCGGCCGGCATTTCCGCTCACTCGCGCGCCATCTTGAGAAACACCACGACCAGCAGCCTGATGTGCGAGCTGCCATGGAACTGTCCCACCTCCATGCGCAATCCCCACACACACCGACTGCCACCTCGCATGTGTTTTCATCGCCAGCACAACCCCCATCCACCGCGGGACCGTCACTGTTTTCCCGGGAACCTGATTCTGTGTCTTCGCCGTCTAAATCCGGTGCCGTCTCGTTTTCGCTGTCCCTGTCGCCACCTACTTCTTCGAAAACCTCTAAAAAGACCAGCCCCTCCTTCTCTGCAACTAAGAAGGCCGCAGCGCCCGCTACCAGCACCGTCAAAAAAAGCTTGCCTGTCACGCCCAAGCCTCCTACCAGGAGAGGGCGCCCTCCAAAGAAAGAAAAGGAGGAGCAACTGAAGAAACAGGAGGAGCTGGAGCCAGCCAAAGAAGAGGCTCCTCCTACACCAGAGCAAGAGAAGGTTGAGGAAGATGATAAAAAGGAGAATGAGTTAGACATGAAAGAAGAAGGGAGTGTGGACGAGAAGAACGGTGAGATGGAGAGGTAAGTCAATTATTTATTTAAATCAGTGTTTGTTTTTTATCAAAAGCGTGCAACATACTGTACAGTACAGACTAGTGTAGTCAGATTCTTGAACCTATGTCTATTGAATCAAAAGCGTTCAGCAAACAGCATGACTAGAGTGTAAATGTGTTGTTGAAATAATCGTTAGAATAGTCCATTATCATCATTATAATTGTTAGTTGCAGCCCTATTGCATAGATATAAGTGTTTGACCGAAGACCTTCTTTAATCCCCCATCCATCCCTCTTTCTTGTCTTCTTGCAGCTCTCATCTATCACAAATGCCTCCTTTCCTCTCCTCACTTTCTACACTGGTTCTGTACCTCCGTCAGCTGCAGCACTCCTCTTACCTCTCACTTTCTCGTTCGCCCAGCTTGGCAGAGTCATGGCGTTTACTGTGCCACTCCAGTTTGTCTCTTCTCATCTTGTACAATCGTCATCGCGAGTGCGAGGTCGCCAAACTCACCATTGAAGACTACCGCGACTGCTCCACACCCTCATCGAACTCCATCTCTCTGCTGGAGTCGTCGCTTTCTCCTTTCGAACACCACGTCCTCTGCCACCTCCCCCGGGTGGGCATACTGGGCAAACGCAGTCGCGTTCAACCCCTCATTCTTCCGCCCCATTCCGAAGCTTGTCTGGACCTTCTCCTCAAGACCTCCGCAGATGTGGGCGTCGATCCGGAGAGCCCGTACGTGTTTTCACGACCATACCACTCTCCCGCCACGCCGCTCCGCGGTACGGACCTTCTCCGAGGCTTGGCGCGCACTAGCGGAGCTAAAAACCCCTCGGCGCTCACCGCGCCCCGCGCTCGCCGCCATGTAGCGATCCTCACCCAACTGCTATTGCTGGAGGAGGATGAGAAGCCCGCGGGTGCCGCCGTGAAAAGATTGGAAGATTTTCTTCAAAGGGAGTACCATGTGACACAAAGCTGCGCACGGATTGGTCAGGACCCGGCGCTGTTGAGTCGTGTGGGACGGGTGGTGTTGTACGGAGAGCGAGACGGAGTGCTGTTCAAAGGGATGAGTCTACAACACATCTGTCTTGAACTGGATGGTGAGTCATCTGAGAAATAAAATGCATCCCTCGACAATCGATTTCAAGAGTATTACAGAAATATTTGTATTTTTCATTAGACATTTAAAAGGGTCTTTCTCTCTCGTACAGTGATGTCGGGGAACTCTGCCGACTCGTTCTCTGATGAATCGGATAAAGAGGGCGAGAAGAATAAAGAGAGAGCTGAAGTTGGGAAGAAGAGAGGATGCAGCGCTCGAAGGCCGCCGCCCAAGAAGAGAAGCAGCCCACACCTGTCACAGGCCACGCCGAGTCCGTCAGGTGTACTCAAGAGGCGGAGCTCCCAGGTCAAGTCAGGTGAGTGTTACCAGTGTTAGGGAACAATATGTTGTAAAGGTAAGATGTTTAGGGCAATTCACAAGTACTTTTAATTCTTGTATATTTTTACATTTATTTATTATAAAGAAGTGATTGTGTTTTGTACAAAAGGTTTCAAATATAAATAAAATAAAAATTGTACTCAAATAATTGAATGTTCTACAATATTAGTTCTGCATTGCTGCGCTACACAGTGTTCATTGGAGTTCTTGTAAACTCCTCAGGTAAACGAGGCGTTCTGAAGCGGCCGTGGTCGGAAGCGGAGCGGGAGGCTGTGGAGACTCACCTGAAGCAGAATATCATGGAACTACGCGTTCCTGCTAAAGCGGACTGTGAGCGGTGTCTGCAGCACTGCCCCCTGCTGGTCACCAACCAGCGTGACTGGAGGGCCATTAAATTCTACTGCCACAACCGCATTCAGCTGCTGAAGAAACAGGGACGCAGAGAAGGCGCACCCGTCTGTTAACTACAGTAACAACATACACACACACAAAGAAAAATTCAGTCATCATTTACTCACCCTCATTTTCCAAACCGAATGGCATGATTCTGAATACATTTTTGGTTGAACTTTTCCTTTAAGCTACTACAGAGCGCAATGACAGCGTGTGACGCACACATACACTTTCCACATTCCTATGTGTGAGTATTACTCTGGACGATTGAGTTTTAACAGAAGGTCTTTCAAACGATTAAACCTTTCAAACACGAACCTCCAGCGTTGCTGGTCCTTTCTGGACGGACTGTGAGCGACACTCATTTCCGTTTCATTTGTTCCAGTATTCATATTCAAACTGCGGTTCAAAAACGCAGCAATGAACTGGTGCAAATATTGTGAAGTTATTCCTGAACTCTTTCATTTCTATATGAATGTTTTTCATTTGAATCTTACTGTTGGAGTGCCGTGATGCTGATGGTGTTAAACAGTGTTTCACTATTCGGGACCAGATTCACTTCAATGAGGATCATTGTGAGATGGATTCTGAGTCAATCTAAATGGTCCATTCAAGATCTTTGACCTCTGTAGATCTGATACTATAAAGTGAATCTGAAGAAAACATGTCCATAAGTGTCCAAAGCCACAAGTAAAGACTGACATTTGTATAATACAAAAATTTTCTTTTTTCTTAAACAATTATAGTAAAATATGTTGTTATGCAGTTATTTAAAACAAGAAATAAAGACGGTAAAGAAAATGTCCTGATCATATTTTACTCAGAAAAAACGGTACTGTTACAGTAATGTGAACTATCGTTAAAAAACGATCTGAAAAGTACATATAAAACGTCCGGATTCGTTACGGTAATTTGAACTATCGTTAAAAACAATCTGAAAAGTACAAATTAAACGTCCGGATGCGTTACGGTAATTTGAACTATCGTTAAAAACAATCTGAAAAGTACAAATAAAACTTCCGGATGTGTTACGGTAATGTGAACTGTCGTTAAAAACAATCTGAAAAGTACAAATTAAACGTCCGGATGCGTTACGGTAATGTGAACTGTCGTTAAAAACAATCTGAAAAGTACAAATAAAACTTCCGGATGCGTTACGGTAATGTGAACTGTCGTTAAAAACAATCTGAAAAGTACAAATAAAACGTCCGGATGCGTTACGGTAATGTGAACTATCGTTAAAAACAATCTGAAAAGTACAAATAAAACGTCCGGATGCGTTACGGTAATGTGAACTATCGTTAAAAACAATCTGAAAAGTACAAATAAAACTTCCGGATGCGTTACGGTAATGTGAACTATCGTTAAAAACAATCTGAAAAGTACGAATAAAACTTCCGGATGCGTTACGGTAATGTGAACTATCGTTAAAAACAATCTGAAAAGTACAAATAAAACGTCCGGATGCGTTACGGTAATTTGAACTATCGTTAAAAACAATCTGAAAAGTACAAATAAAACGTCCGGATGCGTTACGGTAATGTGAACTATCGTTAAAAACAATCTGAAAAGTACAAATAAAACGTCCGGATGCGTTACGGTAATGTGAACTGTCGTTAAAAACAATCTGAAAAGTACAAATTAAACGTCCGGATGCGTTACGGTAATGTGAATTTGGGGGTAAAATGTATGTAAGTGTCCTGAAAATAATCTCACGATCCCCAAAATCTTAATGGCTGTAAATGTAGGCTATGTTCTCTTCGTGCAGAATGTAATTTCATATGTTTTGTGTTGATTTGAGGTTAAATATGAGCAGGACATTTTCTTGAGAGGTTTCGTGAGAAATAAATAATTGACGATGTAACATAATCTGTTTTCACATTACAGTGAATGTGCTTATTTGCCATAAAGATTCTTTGCTTTGTGACATTTTTATGAACCTAAAAATAGACGCAAAATAACAAAACAGTCATTTATTTTCTTTGATTTTGGAGTAAATGTGTTTTCGAGTGGTTCACTCATCTGTGCTTTTAAGTAAACTGTTAGACTTCATTTTGGTTTTCTTATTGTACATATGTTCATGGTTTGCAAGGACACAAATAAGCAGCTGATATAAAGAACTCAACTGACCCTCCACATTAAAAACTGACCCGGATTACTGTGACCGTCCTCCATATAATCTGACGAGCTGTTGCTCTAATGTCAGTCTGTGTGTTTGGAGAGTTTTAAACAGAAATGCGGTAAAATGTTGTTACTGTGACGTTTCTGTTCTGATTTACAGTAATGTTGCCACATAATTGAACGATTTCTTGAAAATTAGACAACACAGAAATGGATTAAATTTCACCTAATGTTTTTACCGCTTTATGCGCACTTTTTACTCAACCGTATGATGAAAAGTGGGTGGAGCTTATGGAAGGGTCATTTGCATATTTCAGCAGATCTTCAGCTCATTTTATTCCTCAGATCGTTTCCGTTCGACACATGTTTTTACAGTCGTTGAGTTTTCAGATGAGCCAATCACAAAGTTTCTTCTGTTTGTTCTGTAACTCCCCTTTTCCAGTCCTCTAATGTAATCGTAATGATGATGTTAGACATTAGAAATGTGTGACATTCTGTACATACTGACTTCATCTTAAAGTTGTTTCTTAAATGCTGTTGTAAAAGTCAGACTTTAGAAAGATGCTGTAGAGGTCACAAAACAAGAAGAACATCTTTTATTCACAGTTCACATTGTCAAGTCCTTTATTAAAGTGAAAACAATAATCCTTGTGTATTTTAATATCTTCCACTATTTATGAATGTACAAATTCCACACACACAAACTCTTGATCGGCAACATTTCGACTGTTTCTGGACCGCAAAAGGTTTTGAGTCCCAGATCTTTAATCTGATAATATAATATATATATATCATTTTTGTATGTGGTTATATTGTGAATGTCAGAAGTGTAGCTTGTTTTTACATGATTTACTCCCTAATCTTAAAAGATGTTATAATAGCATCGTAATCGACAACGATCGTTTTTACACATTATGTATCTGCTTTTAATTATTAGTTTTAATGTGAAATACATCTGAATGTGAGTTTCCCGCGATGGAAGAATTTCCCGGCACTGAATCTGATTTGGAGTTCAAGTTTGATGAACTTTGACCAACAGGAAGTTGCTTGATTTGGCGGTGGCCTCTGTGTGGGCGGAGCTTCTGTAACAGCTACACACACACAGCATATTTTCAATTAACAAGGATGTAATTTTAACGGTGAGTTTTTTACTAAACTCTTTATCTTAAGTCTCGGTGAGTATAAAGTGCAGCATTATAAAAGTCTGCTTGACAATTATATTTTTGCTGGTTTCACACACACTCAACGTCCGCTCACTTCATCTTCACATGCAAAATGTCACCGTGAGAATGTTTGTATGACCGCACATTTATTGGTTGTTGTGCCATATGGAAAATATTAAAGAATTCTTTCATCAAAATGTAATGACTTGCACCGCCTCTGAAACACTTCATAGAAACTACACAATCCGTCATCACTAGTTCTAAAGCTGCACTTTTGCCTCCTGTTAAAAACTGTACGACAGCTTCTCGTGTTTTTCATGTGAACAGTGTCTCCCCGTTAACCTCATAGCGTTGAATGAGTAACCATGGCAACAGAACTCTCGCGTGTCGATGACACGGCGTCATAGTGTTGTTTGTGACGTCAGCGCTGAGGGTTATAAATAGCGCGTTTCTCAGCGTTCTTCCACAGATGATTGTCGGTTACTGCACAGATTAGATGAGGGAGGAGGAGGATGATGATGATGATGCACTCTTCGAATAGCGCGTCCTCTGAACAGCCGCATGACTGTGAACAGGTGAGCAGGCTGACAATCAATGGGCAAAAATGCGATTTATTAACGAATTATTTGATTGTTACTCTGTATTTAATTAAATATATTTATTTGTCAGATTAAAATGATTTATTTGCCGTTTTATTTAAATATATTTTTAAAACTACTAATAAATATATGTATTTGGGTCATTGACGATGTGTTTATATATATATTGACATATATATAAACACGTTTAAAACACGTGTCAAGTTCGTAGACATAATATTTGAGTCTATGATGTTTTAAAAATGGTTTCAAAAACATTTATAGCGTTTTTTACAGAAAGATAAATAATGATATTTAATGACTTTAAAGATGTCATGTGGTGCAACTATCAGTTAAAAGGTATTAAAATAGTTTTCTTGCACCTTGAAGAGTGTTCATGAGTGTACACACATTTATTCATTTCAAAACCGTTTTCAAACATGATTCAAGGTGAAAATATCTGATTACAGATATCATGAGATTGTGTCAGGAATACCTAGAAATGACCTGCATCACATGGGCTTTTTCATGAAAATGTCAAAATATTGATATTTAATGATATGACAAAATTATGATTTATTTTTAATAAATGGGGGTCTAAAGAGATCCTCTCTGTTTGATGTTTTATGTCACATGACAACAAAATGTGTACTTATTTGTTGGTTGCACCACATGACTTTGATTTGGTGGACAAACGTTTTTGTAAAAATTTGTCATATTTTAAATATGCATGTTTTAAAAGAGATCATAATAAAAGAGTATGTAGCACAACTCACGCCAACAATAATTTTTCCAAAAATGTCATCTTTTAATGAGTCTTTGAAATGTTTTTGCTGCCTCCGGACGGTTACACCACATGACGTTTTTGACTTCAGGCCCCATAAAAAATATCAAATTGACTCCGTAATTGAAAACAGGTTCATCATAGAACAGGTATATTGCATTTGTAATGTATTTATGAATAATATATTAGACACTGAATAATAATGAGCATCACATCATTAACCCATATGTCAAATTAAACTGATTTATTGTTATATTTTACTACATTTTCAAACATGAATTAAAGAACCGTTTTAAATCTATTAATTTGTCCGTTTGAAAGGATTTTCCACATTTGTTATGTTAGGAGCAGCATGACCGTGAGGATCAGGTGAGCAGCCTGCTTGATGAGAAGAACCAGCTTGAAGACGCTCTGATGAAAGCAAAAATGGTTATTCAGCGGCTGCAAGAAACGCTACGTCGACAGGATTGCAAACTCTTGGGCTTAAAAGACTTGATGAAGGAGATGAAAGACTCCTCCGATGACCAGGTGAAAGCCTTAGAGGAGCAAATTCACACCCTCAAACATCTGCAGATAGAGCGTGAGGTGAAGGCTCAGCAAAGGGCAGAGTTAAAGATGGCCGAAGCTCGGCAAAAGGAAGAGAGACAGAGGGCCAGAGATGAGTTGGAGATGGCTGAAGCCCTGTTTAAATTGGAGGTGACGAGAGCTGACACTGAGCAAAAGGCACAGAAACGGAGGGGGAAAGAGGAGTTGGAGATGGCCGAAACTCTGCTTACGTTGGAGGTGAAGAGAGCTGAATATGAGCTAAAGGCACAGAAACGGAGGGAAAAAAAGGAGTTGAAGATGGCCGAAGTCCTGAATAAGTTGGAGGTGAAGAGAGCTGAAGATGAGCTTAAGGCACAGAAACGGAGGGCCGAAGAGGAGTTGAAGAGGTCTGAAGCCCAGATCAAGTTGGAGATAAAGCGAGCCAAGGCCCTGCAAAAGGTCGAAGAAAAGCGACATAAAGCAGAGCAAAGCTTTAAGGAGAAAAGTGAGAAAGCCCAGCTGAAAAGAGAAGAAGCCAAAGACCAGAAAGAATTCGATGAACAGAGAGCCAACGTTCAGCTACAGGCAGAAAAGAGAGTGAAAGCTGAGCAAATGCTCGAAGAAATGCCTCTGAAAGTTGAGCAGAAGGCAGCTGAAGAAGTTAAGGAAAGAGGGCTGAAGCGCAGACTAGATGAGGCAGATGGATCCTAAAGGCCGCCGGTATTGAGGGAACCTAAAGTCAAGCACAAGTCCAAGCAGATAATGGGAGCATTCGACACATTTCTCATTAAAAAGACAATGTTTCACACACATGCTCGTCCTGTTTCATTGAACTAAAGAACAAACATCTCAACATTTCTTTATTGGACAGAGATCTCAGTCTCTAATTCAACAAGAGTTTACAAGGGAAAACGCTTCTATTTTGCACTCTTTTATAATTGAATATATATGTCAAAATATATTTTTCACTTTTCAATATTTGTATATTCCTTACCATAATATACTGTATGCTATAGAATATATCTACTGTGCATCTCTACTGTTGTCACATGTTCATCAGCATTATATATAGATTACTATTTGCACTTCTGTTGTGATGCTAACTCTGTTTTATTGGCTCTATTCGGCACAATGACAATAAAGTTGTGGAGTGGTGGTGGCGTAGTGGGCTAAAGCACATAGCTGGTAATCAGAAGGTTGCTGGTTTGATCCCCACAGTCACCACCATTGTGTCCTTAAGTAAGACACTTAACTCCAGGTTGCTCCGGGGGGATTGTCCCTGTAATAAGTGCTCTGTATAATACATTGGTACTCAGAAGGTTGCTGGTTTGATCCCCACAGTCACCACCATTGTGTCCTTGAGTAAGACACTTAACTCCAGGTTGCTCCGGGGGGATTGTCCCTGTAATAAGTGCACTGTATAATACATTGGTAATCAGAAGGTTGATCGACTGCCGCCGAGGAAGCCATATGTGTTTCAAAGTATTTCAGAGGAACCGCTGTCCTCCACCTGAACGACTTCAGGCAGTTCACCACTGACTGTGCATGCTCGCTTGTGAGGCGCGCTATCAATGAGACCGAGTCTAACTCCATACCAAGAAAAGAGATGCTCTGTACCGGGGAGATCTTGCTCTTTTTCCAGTTGACCGGAAGTCCAAGATGGCTGAGGTGCCTGAGCACCAAATCCCTGTGCGTGCACAGCAACTCTCAAGAGTGTGCTAGAATCAGCCAGTCATCAAGGTAGTTGAGTATGCGGATACCCACTTCCCTTAACGGGGCAAGAGCTGCCTCTGCGACTTTCGGGAAGACGCGAGGGGACAGGGACAGGCTGAAGGGGAGGACCTTGTACTGATATGCCTGGCCATCGAAGCAAACCGTAGGAAGGGTCTGTGTCGAGGTAGAACCGAGACATGAAAGTACGGGTCCTTCAGGTCTACCGCCATGAACCAATCTTGATGCTGGACGCACGTCAAAATGTGTTTCTCATCAGCATCTGTCGGAAGCGGAGAGATAACGACCGCATTCAAGAATCACACAAAGATGGAAAGGCATCTTTATAAAGATGCGTCTTTGAAAAGATATTCAACGTCAATGAGTGTGCTCTAATAGAGAAAATATACACCCTTTTAGCACTGTTGAAGCACCCAGAGGTGAAATCTGCACTCGTCGTGCAGAAGGAGAGAAAGCCGCTGGACATGCACAGAATATCCAACAGCAGACGCTTCTTAAGAGGTGAATGGAACAGCAGTAGTACTCAGTTCACTGATAGGGGAAAAATCTGAATGGAGTGGGCATTGCAGCTTCTTTTATACCCGTATGTCCGGGGGACTGGCATGCATATTCCACCTGCCAATTCTCATTGGCCTTTTCTCAAAGAATGGGAGGTGTTTGGGGCTCTCAAGAGCGCCCCTAGTGTCACTACATTGACACAACGTCGAAGGTGTGACAGAAGGGGAACATTGATTAAAGATTTAAATCTTACGGAAAGCATCTTTAAATCAAGCACAATTAACAGCTGAATGGTGTAGGACTAAAACCCGTTATGAACATCTTATAGTCATGTTTTGCAAGGCTTTATTAAAGAAATGAAAAGAATGATTTTTTTTTTTTTAAATAAATTTTGTATTGTGTTGGCAGTGCCATAACTTGTCAGAATCTGTGGCACTGAATTTTTCACACACCAATCTTGAAATGGTGCAAATATGTGTATTTTGTGTGTGTGTTTCATTATTCATCCTAAGATAATTAATTAGATAAATGTTAATTATTAGACAAGTTAATGCAGATGAAGTTTTATGAATTCTAGGCTAGGACTGCATTTTATGAAGTCAAATTTCTTGCAATGCTTAATTAAAGAATGATGAAATAAAGAATAGAAAAATATATATTTTTATTGAGATGTCCCATACATAAGTGTAAGTTTCTTTGTGTTAAACCCCCATCATATCTTTGTTTTTGTCAAATGCATAGAGGAACATTCTCCAAAAGTTCTCTCAAAGTTATGGACAAATGTTCTCGCTGTAACGTTTCTAGAACGTTCTTTCAACATTCTCAAAACATTAGTTCAACATTATTCATACATTGTAAAAATATCCTAAATGCACAATTTGATTCTTAGTCAAATAATCTTGGATTTACTAATGTTGCACTAACACAAAAATAACTTTCTGTTGGTTGATATTTTTTATCAGATCTTGTAAAATAGGTTATATTTATGTATTTATCGGGGATCAATTCAACAGTGAGTAAAGTTAAATCAATTTGGTTTCATTTAAAAGAAAACATAACACGTAGAGCTGAATTGAAAAATTATAAATAGATGAACAAATAATATACACTATTGATACTATTGATTTATTTACGGTATACAAAAGTAAATAAAGCTTTAACAAAACAAATTTAGGATCTTGTAAAAAACGTATAAAAGCTTTCAATATAATCTGATTGTTACAATCCCTTGTTGTCTGTCCCGTGTTTTCTGTTTCACTCATCACCGCCGTCTCTGTGTTATTGTCCGCACCTGTTTGTTATTTTGTTATTACCATGTCTGTCTATTTAAACCCGCTTGTTTTCCCTTTCCTTTGTCGTTCGTTTATGTTTCATGTTGATACCTATGTTTTCTCGTTGCTCTCTCTCTGTTCCCCTTGCTCGCCCGAGGACACCCCTGCCCTGCGTTGATGTTCGCTGCCTATGCCCCTGTTTCCTGCCCTTCGTTTATGTTCACCCTGCTGTGTGTTCTTTTGTGTTAAAGTTAGCTTTTCCCATCGTGGACTTTTCTTTGTGTTTATTTATTTGTCATTTACAATAAAAGCCGCATTTGGATCCTAATCACCCGTCTGCCTTCTCCTGATTTCCCCACACGCATAACACTGATAAAGTGTCATTTTTATTGTTAATCAATTTCAAAGACTCTTTTAGGATGTTACTTCTGTCAAAATAGAAGTAAGGGGGGGTGTCACTGTCCTTTTCGGTATTTCGCTGCCCCCTTCGGCATATCATGGTGCCATTTTGTGGCCCTTTCTGCATAACGTGGAACATCTTACCGCAGCCAATGTGGTCTCGGTTCTCCTGATTGCCATTCCGCCCCTCTTAACAGCGTTGGGCTGATGGGGCAGTGTCTGTTTACACATCGTTAGCAAAATGTCAACAGCAAGCAACACAGGTGTGGAAAGAGACACTGGAGGGGATGATGATTTAGTCCCCAAAAAGAATGCACAGTCTGTAATATTCGGGCGGATTGATTTTAAAGAAACAGATACTGAACAAAATACCATCTTTTGCATCCTGTGCAAGAAGACAGACACCTGTCAGTTCTGTTGAAAAACTCAAGCGACAAGCGTCTGCTAAAGTCAGTCGACCCCTGATATAATTTGCAGTGTCGTAAATACTCAGGAAGCACCCCTGATACTGTACGCCAACAGCTGTCACAAATGTTGTCTCGGATAATGCACTTCACGACCCCCTACCTCAGTCTAACTACATTTTATTGATCTGCTTGTCTGCAAACCAGTTACTTTCCCGATGAACACACGGGAGATTACGTGATGCTCTTGCATTTTATCAGATTGTCAGGTGATGACTATGTGACGGGTTCCTGTATCAAACCAGTGCTTTCTCTGTTCAACACCAACATCCTTGCACCTCAAGAGGAAGATGCGGACCTCACCGAATCAATCAAAAGTAGCTCAATGACAAATATGCTTATCCTGAGAGCAACAGGCTGCTGGACATTTGCTCCCTCACTTATCCAAGGTTTAAATCCACTTATATTGAGGACCACATAATGGAGGTGTTGAAACCCAAAGCTGTTGACGGTTTAGAGTTCCTTACATGCTAACACTTACTTTGAGCCTGACACTGCGGTGTCCACTCTGTTGTGGTTTTTCCCCCTTCTGTGTGGAATCACATTCAAATTCTTAGGTTTTGATGCCAGAAAATGTGACTTTATTATTAGAAATAACAAGCCGAGTCAGTCTGCAGAGCAACTGATGTGTCTTGAGTTGTCAGTGCTTACATAGGTCTCACAAGGCGTGACTAAAACAATCCATATCCTGTTTCTATTGTGTTTTGAGCAGAAAAACATCTTTGGGGCCCCCCAACCGATTTTCTCTATCTTCAAACCAGAATGCTTCAGTTACATCCTGTAAACAATGTTCACACTATGTAAAAACATTATGTAAGTAAATAGGAAACATCTTCAAGTCATTTATGTGTGAGTGTCCATGTACCTCCGACATTCCCTTCCCAGACCTTTATGCTGAACCACTCACATACACAAAAAACACATATGACCAACAGAAACAATTATATATTTAAAATAGATAGAAATGGCTATATTTACATTTGATTATACTTCATTAATTTATATTTAACTTGATAAAAATATTCTGAGCAATAGTTAATACACATGCAGAGACACATGAACACAAAACACCACGTGACACTAAAACAGGGGTTCTCAACAGGGGCAGTACCAGTCCCCAGGGGGCATTCAAAGGATGCCAGGGGGCGCTGAGAGCAAATTAGTAGAATGGACACAGCAGTGCTCAGTGAGAAGCATGGCACTAGAAGCGGAAACCATTTTAATTTGGCACAGATTTCTACACATCCACCCTTGAATTTCCTAGCGTAACACTTACTGTACTTTAGGCAGAAATAGATTGATATTAAATATGATCATATCACTACTTCAGCTCTTTTCAGCTTGTCATAGGCTACATTAATGGAGTGAGGGAATATAGTTTGTTTTTGTTACAACTTATAATTATGATATAT
The DNA here is from genome assembly GCF_025860055.1 of Xyrauchen texanus. Taxonomy (NCBI): domain Eukaryota; kingdom Metazoa; phylum Chordata; class Actinopteri; order Cypriniformes; family Catostomidae; genus Xyrauchen; species Xyrauchen texanus. The sequence goes on along the minus strand of NC_068276.1, from coordinate 62,891,274 downwards.
GGGGGGCGTTCATCAATAAAAGGTCTTGGTTAAAAGGATTGGTTTCTCCAGCAGGGCAATGCCCCATGCCACACAGCCACATCAATCAAGGTGTGGATGGAGGAGCACCAGATCAAGACCCTGTCATGACAAGCCCAATCTCCAGCAGCCTGATCTCACATAACATTTGGCAAATGTGTGCTGAGTTTTCTTTCTTTATATGTTGACCGAATTTGAAAGCAAGTGTGACATCCTTTTATATCCAGGAGAGGTCGCCAGAAGCCAGTTGTAAAAATAATTGTTTAACAGTGAAGAGAAATGCTTATTTTATTTAATCTACCCCCCAACCAAACCCCAAATCTAACCCTAACCATTAGTAGAGTCAAAATGCAATGTTAGGGACAATACTGCAAACTCCTTATCATGCTCGTGATTCCAGTCAAGCCATGAGGGAAAATAATTGTTGTTGAGCCATTACAAATATGTCCAATGTGAGACAGGGCATGTCAGTGAATCGGCATACTGTTGCCGATCCTAGGGTACTGGAACTTTCAGAAACAACATGCCGAATTCCTGTGTGATCATGTTGTCTCCAGACCTGAACCCCATTGAATACCTCTGGAATGTAATCAAGAGGAAGATGGATTGTCAAAAGCCATCAAACAAAGCCAAGATGCTTGAATTTTTGCATCAAGAGTGGCATAAAGTCACCCAACCGCAATGTGAAAGACTGGCAGAGAACATGCCAAGACACATGAAAGCTGTGATTGAAAATCAGCTGTTTTCTTTTCATTATTCGAGGTCTGAAAACAGCATCTTTTGTGTTATTTTGTCCAGTTGTCATTTTGTATAAATAAATGCTCTAAATGACAATATTTTTATTTGCAATTTGGGAGAAATGTTGCCAGTACTTTATAGAATAAAACACAAATCTTCATTTACTCAAACACACACCTAAAAATAGTAAATCCAGAGAAACTGGTAATTTTGCAGTGGTTTCTAAATTATTTCCAGAGCTGTATAACAGTTATTAAATGTTAATAATATGTTATTGTAGTTATTACATCAGGGAGGTGTTTCTGTCGCCCCAGTCTGAGGTCCAGAGCGCTCTGGAGCAGGTTTTCATCAAGGATGTCTCTGTACATTGCTGCATTCATCTTTCCCTTGATCCTGACTAGTCTCCCAGTTCCTGCCGCTGAACAACATCCCCACAGCATGATGCCACCACCATGCTTCACTGTAGGGATGGGATTGGCCAGGTGATGAGTGGTGCCTGGTTTCCTCCAGACTTGACATTTTCCATTCATGCCAAAGAGTTCAATCTGTTATTCCTCATGGTCTGAGAGTCCTTCAGGTGCCTTTTGGCAAACACCAGGTGGGCTGTCATGTGCCTTTTACTGAGGAGTGGCTTCCGTCTGGCCGCTCTACCATACAGGCCTGATTGGTGGAGTGCTGCAGAGATGGTTGTTCTTCTGGAAGGTTCTCCTCTCTCAACAGAGAAACACTGGAGCTCTGTCAGAGTGACCATTGGGTTCTTGGTCACCTCCCTGATTAAGGCCCTTCTCCCCCGATCACTCAGTTTGGCCAGGCGGCTCTAGGAAGAGTCCTGGTGGTTCCAAACTTCTTCCATTTACAGATGATGGAGGCCACTGTGCTCATTGGGACCTTCAATGCTGCAGAAATATTTTCTGTACCCTTCCCCAGATCTATGCCTCGATACAATCCTGTCTCGGAGGTCTACAGACAATTGCTTTGTTTGTGCTCTGACATGCCCTGTTATCTGTGGGACCTTATATAGACAGGTGTGTGCCTTTCCAAATCATGTCCAATCAACTGAATTTATCACAGGTGGACTCCAATCAAGTTGTAGAAACATCACAAGGATGATCAGTGGAAACAGGAAGCACATGAGCTCAGGTTTGAGTGTCATGGCAAAGGCTGTGAATACTTATGTACATGTGATTTTTTTCATTTTTTATTTTTAATAAATTTGCAAAGATTCCAAACAAAGTTCTTTCACGTTGTCATTATGGGGTATTGTCTGTGGAAGTTTCAGGAAAATTATAAATGTAATCGTTTTGGAATAAGGCTGTAACATAACAACATGTGGAAAAAGTGAAGCGCTGTGAATACTTTCCGGATGCACTGTATGTATATACACTGTATGGAGTGGTGGTGGTGTAGACAGTGTCTAAGCACATAACTGGTAATCAGAAGGTCGCTGGTTTGATCCCCACAGCCACCACCATTGTGTCCTTGAGCAAGACACTTAATCCAGGTTGCTACAGGGGGATTGTCCCTGTAAGTCGCTTTGGATAAATGCATAAATGTAAATGTATATATATATATACCTTTTTATTCTCTCTATATCTTCAGAACTCTCTGAAAATATTCAAAATCTTTAAATGACAGTTTACCTGTTAGTTTATCTCTGTTTTTGTAAATTATAAAAGCAGCCAAAGAGCAACAATTATGATAAACGGTGCCTTCAAATGAACTGATGAGACGTCTGAAAGAGAAAACCATATTTAAACCTTCAAGAATTTACCTTCAAGAATCAATATTTTTTGTAAACTTGTTCTCATTTGTCTCTCATTCTCATTTTTATTTCACTGTACACAGTTGAACAACTTGAGTTCACTGATTTTAACATAAATATTTTTGCACAGCACTCAGAGCAAATGTGTGAGAAGATCAAACACACCTGAGGCTTTTGCCCTAGTGGCCACCTGAGGTCACTAGGTGTTTAAGAGACTTTTAGATTTAAGTCTCATTTATCTTCTTGTGTCTCTGTTCCTGCTCTTATTGTTCCCAGCTCTTTCTCGTTTACCTTGTTTGCCCCAATGTATTTAATGTCCTTGTTATTTCCTGTTATCCCCATGGATGTGAATTTTGTTCTGTTACCGAGTTTTAGTTTGTTCCTGTGTTTTCAAAGTTTTTTATCTGGAGTTTTATTTTATCTTCCTATTAAATCAAAGCTGCACTTAGATCCTGCTCTCTTGATTTCTTCCTGTATTTGTTACATAATATAAAAAAACAAACAAAAAAAAAAACACTATTTTTATATAGATTCATATTATTGAGAATGTAATTGTTTTGTCTGGGGATGTTGTGTAGCCTGAAGAGATAATGTCAGTGTATGCTTCTGTGTCCTCCAGTGTTGAGTGCCAGTAAACAGGAGATGAGTAGAGTATCAGAGCGAGAGATCATAGAATTATTTCATAGAATCCATTTTAAGATTTATCTTAGTTTTGCAGCCTGTTTCCCAAAGCCATCGGTAGTGAGTAAGTAGTACTTGAAAATGCTCATAGATTTACGAGTGCTCCGGAGTAATCATACAGGGTTTAGAGCATCGCATGGAAATGGAAGTGGAGCGCAGTTCTAGCGGGAAGACCAGCAGGTGTACATCATCACATCATTAGCTGGGTAACTCCTAGCCAATCGCACGTAAGCCAATGCTTTATAAGTCCGCTCACAATCTATCACATTGCTGTTTCTGTGTGCCCGGATCTTCACCCATATCTCATTCACTCAGGAGATCTCTCTCAATCGCATTGCACGACCCGGCGCGGAAGGAGTGCGCACCCGCGAATCCTGCAAAATCATCAGCTCAGGCAGCAGCCGGCTTCCATCAGAAATAAGCCAAGTCATTTTCATGTCCTTCAAATGCATTCAGATCTAGTCATTGGTCTAGACCTTCCGTTGCCATGCTACCCGTTCATCACAAAGTTGCAACGTTGCCTGTTCATCTTAACGCATTTGCATCAATATCAAAAGCCAGTATTTCATGTCAACAGCGCATTCACTCTCATAGTATGGCAGGCAATCTCGCAATCTCATGAGGGCAACTCGGTCAAGGTTCATTCACTTGTCATTCACAGTCTGCATGCCCGAGCATTCCCCATTGGGGAATTAAGATAATTATTCATGCATATCATCATGTACAGTCAATGCTTATCATACGGGCTCTCATTACTCATTCAGTAAGATTCCCCCATTTTGCGGCCCTATGCACTACTAGGAAGGCCGAGCCCATGATGTGAGCATTCTGAGGGAGCATGACAACACAGTTTCACCCGTCTATGTGCGCCCCCCCTTCCCGAGCACAAACCATGCAAATTACATACCCAACTTAAATGGCTGTATCTACTGGCCCCCCTGGAGTATGGACACAGTTGTAGTATCTTTTGAAAGAAGACACTTTGGGCTTCACTTCTCAAGTTTCAGAATTAATATATGTTGTTATTTTAAAGCAAAAAACTACTCTTAAAAAAAAAAAAAAGTTTTGTATTTTGAGATGGGCTCATTCTGTTTAGAAGACTTCATATACAAGATAATATACAGTTTTACCATGGGAATGCTGCTCAGATTGCATAGTCTGACGAAGAACGACGGTGTAATTCTTCCAGGCGAGATCTCATGTAAACAATGGAGAACATATCAAGATTTATAATTGCGTACAAGTGCTACTGGACGTTATAGAATGAACTCTGTCATGAACAATTGACCCAAGCAGGCTGAACTCGATTCATATTTCATAATAAGGTATAAAGTCCCGTTTTTGATATTGCATGTTGTCATCCGCACTTCTGGCACAAATAAACAAATTGCTGTTTCTGGATGACTGCTATCATGCAACAGAGATCGGATATCAACGTCGAACACTTAGACCTTCGAAAAGACGTATAATCCGTTAACATTAATCGCATATCCATGCATGCATATATCAAAATGCAAATGTATTAAACATAAGCAGAGTGACGTCACTCCGAGTGCAAACAAATACGTATCAATGGGTTAATATAGCCTTCACCAAGTCTTGTTACTTCGTTCAGTACAACATTCAATTAGGTTCCCAGAGCGCCTCCAAGGGTGCACTTACGTGATCCATAAAACGCAGCATTTTATTACTCCAGACGTACTTCCATGTTCTCATCGCTAGCACCACTGTTGTGGCGTGCCTCTGACACCTAGCGGTAGGTTCCGCACCGCTTCCCCTATTCATCAGATTATCTACCACCAGCGTAAGGCATTTCGCTATGATCAGGTCATACAGCGAGTAATTCCCATCTCATGGCATACTTCCATTTTATTATCATTCAGGCATCATCAAAGAGCAGAAATTTGTTGGCATGTCTTCACAAATCATTCACTCAATTTAGGAAACAGCAGACAATTGTACATAACCAATTGCATGAATGTACCAAAGCATTGGCAATTTGTTCAAAAGAGTTAGAAATTGCTTTTATGGTGCACAAGTGATTAGATGATGTGGAGTTTGAACAAGTAGTTTTGAGAATTTCAGATGTGATCTGAGAAATGTACCAAAGCGACTGAGAAAAACTGTAAGCATTATTAGTTCAAAAGACTTATATTTATATCCTGTCCTCTGAGTAACACCAAAAACTTCACTGTAAATTGTAGCAACACCTCCTCCTCGACCCTTCAGATGAGGCTCATGTTTATAACAATAACCTGGGGGAGTAGATTCATTTAAACTAATACATTCATCCAGTTTAAGGCAGGTTTCAGTCAAACAGAGCGCATCCAATCTATGATCTGTAATAATTTCATTTACAATTAGTGCTTTGGTTGAAAGACATCTAACGTTTAGTAGCCCTATCTTTTTATATGATGTTTATCTTAAAAATAATTTTGTTTGGTGGTTTGGGGAACAGACTTGGTACCTATATGATATCTAGGTGATACACTCTCTATGTGTTGAAGTTTATGTGACCTGTTTGAGGTCTCAAGTCAGCCAGCAGATGTTCGGATTAACCAGTTTGTCTGCTTCCTGACCTGGGCCCCAGTTAGTCAAATACTATCACTATTAAGACTTGAGATGAATTACTAAAAAGGAGAGCGGCACATTCTCTGGAGGGATGGTGTCTGTCTCTCTTTAGCAGGTCAGGTCTACCCCAAAAACTCAGTGACACCTTATCTACTATAAACATCGTCACCACAACGAGCATGGAGTGGACTTAGGCATATTACAGTGTCTGACATAATTTTTGCAAGTTCACAAACCTCTTTAACATTATCTTTAGCGATCTCCGACTGGCAAAGCCGGACATCATTAGTGCCGACACGAATAACAATTTTAGAAAATCTAGGTTTAGCATTAGCCAACATTTGTAAATTTTATTTGATGTCAGATGCCCGAGCCCCAAAAATGCATTTAACAATGGTGGCTGGAGTCTCCATTTCCACATTCATTACAATAGAATCACCGATAACAAGGGCTCGGGCATCTGACATGAATAACTTGAGACTTGAGATGAATTACTAAAAAGGAGAGCGGCACATTCTCTGGAGGGATGGAGTCTGTCTCTCTTTAGCAGGTCAGGTCTACCCCAAAAACTCAGCAAAAACTCAACATGATTCTCAGTGGGTGTATCACTGAGTGGGGAGAATCGATTGGAAACCCTAACAGGAATGGGAGAGTGGTGACGCTTTGCTGAGCGAGTATGCCACCGAGACGTCAAAGTCAAACCAAAGTGTGTGTGTTGCTCGCTGTACTACATGCATCCAAAACAGTATCTACCAGATTCTCTTTCTAATTGACCTCCACTAGCGTTCGGATGCGTGTCTCTAGCTTATTAACCTTCTCCCTCAGCCTAATTCCTTACATTCATCACATGTAAATCCCTCAGTGCTGATGAAAGAAACTATAGTAAACATGTGACATGCAATGCAGGAAGCAATAACATGAGCGGATACCATGACTTACCACAATTGTTTGTTGTTGTTGGTTGTTTCTAAGCGGTGAGGATTTGAGATCTATGTGAATCCCTCATGCAATTGTTTGTTGTTATGGTTGTTCTTAATTATTGTTGCTTTTAGATCGATGTAATAATCTGTATAACACAGAGGAGAAACTGGATGCGCATTGTAAAATGCACACAGTTTAATCGCGATAAAATAAAAAGTGGGTTGAACTGCGATAGGAAAATAGTGCAGGAGAAAACCTGATGTGTGCTGAAAAATGGCAGATATGAAGGATTAAAAGCTGAAAACAGATAAATAAGTGATGCTAAAACAGCTAGCAGGCTCCAAACACAGACTTGAGCTTGGCACCAGCAGCAACAGGAAAAATACAAACAGATGAATCAGTAGGATAGGGGAAAAACCCAAAGCACATGGTAAAATGGCAAAGGATAAAATGATGAACGTATGAGAATAAGAATAAGCAATGCTAAGCAGGCTAGCGGGCTGCAAACACTTGTGCAGCATGCCGTCAGCAACAGCAACAGAAAATGCTTTGTAAATATCTGTAAATTCTTCATTTTATTGCCATTCCTTGTCCTGTGGAAATGTGTTATAATTATGAATGACTTCATATTGATCTTTCATGCTGTTAGAATGTGTTTAAATTATGGTGGTCAATCGATACAAATTTGTATTTTAATTAATTACATGGTGTCCCGATTAATTAATCGTGATTAATCGCATATACAAATATTTGCTGAGAAATCCCCTCATATAACAATAACTCAATATATAATTATGAAATAATTATACATAGTTATCTTTAAATATATATAAATAAAAGATATCCAGATAATTCTTGTAGCAGAAGAGTTCATCATTAATAAGTCAATACAAAAAGCAGCTTTAGAATACAATTTATTGTTTACTACCATATTATTGATCATAAGTCAATCGTTGACACACAGTTCACAGCAAACCATTACACAAGTGAATTTGTCAATCAGTTGGAGATTTATTATGAGGGCTTGTTTAAGGACCGTCAATTTACACCTGCATCAAACACGCTTGTGTAGCATCTCGGGTTTAAGTTTAATACTTAGAACACATCTTGAGATCCCTTAGTTTGGATTTGCGCTCCAAGTTTTTTGAACACAAGAACGTAACGCACATTTGTGTTAATGCTGCTGAAGTGTTTCTTCACTGTATAAACTGTGTGTTGCTCATACAGCTGAAGTTTCACTTACTGCCCTCTGGAGTAAACAGGTGGTACTACAAGCATTTCTCAGCAATCTTCCATATCAGTGTGGGCATTGCGATTAATTGTGTTTTTTTAACCCATTATTTTTAGTCAAATTAATCACACTGAATTAACGTGTTAAATTGACAGCCCTAGTTTAAATAGTTCATAATTTTTATAATAGTTAGGAGTGAGTCTTGCTGTCTCTGTTCAGTGAAGTGGGGCGTTTCTACTGCTGTCGCTTAAGTTTATTGGTGGACTGCACATCTGTCCATGGCTTTTGAAAATCTGAGCACATATTATACTAGGGAAACATTTCACACCCCTGTGAATAAGAAATAATCAGTAAAAAGTTAGATCCATGGTCACTGGAGAGTGGGCTGCACTTGCGCCGGTAGAGTGAAAACTTATGCTAATGCTTATGTGAGGGGAAAGTATGCGGGCGACATTTCGGGGACATTAAGTCTAGAGGGAAGAAAAAATAAATATTAGTGACATTTAGAAACAATAATGTGACCAACAGCATACAATCTCTACAATATCTAAGAATAAAGCGGGCTGCAGAGAGGGCTTCCTGGGAAATATGGCTTTAAAAATCAATGCGAACAACAGCATAAAATTATCCGGAAAAATAAGAGTTTTAGCTCTGCACTGCAAACGGAGAAAATGGACTTGCCATCAATATTCACTTGTGGCCATTCGCTGCATAGGAGTACTGTATGACCGCCACCTGCTGTACAATATAGGTCTTGCATGATTGATGTATCTGCATTGCAATAGTTTTGTGAGGAGATACTCTGTTCTACCCCCAGAAAATCAGAGAGAGAGAGTGTCTGCTTTCTCTTCCGTCTCTCCTGCTCTTTTCGCGCCATACTCACTATCCAGCTGGATGTCGTTGGCCTCACTGATTTAGCGCGGGAAAGTTGTACATTCGGTTTGGCAGATGTAAGGGAGCATCTGAAAACTCCACTCACTATGCTAAAACACAGGAGATGTCCACTCATTCATTCAATTCACGTGCACATAATTTTCTTTTTATTTTATTTTTTTATTTTTCTTATAACTTCCCAGAAGACAGACAAACATACTACAGGTGATAATATTACAGTATGATCAATTATATAAGTACAGTAATCAATTTTAGAGGATAGAAGGACTTACTACTTAATCAATAAAAGGATAAAAAAGTTTTCAGACGGTCCCTTACATCTGCCAAACCGAATGTGCAACGAATGTCAAACTAACTTTACCGTGCTCACAGATTTTGCTCTGAGTGCTTAACTTCAGTTGCTGTGCATGTGACTTGTGTAAAGGATGATATTTTAATAATCATTAAAAAAAAAAAGGACCTTTGGCAGAGAGGAGGCGGCAGAGGAGGGGGGTCGTTCGAAATAACAGTCGTCCATATGACAAGTGCATTTCAAGCTTTCTGGGGCAACACAACAGCTTTGTGTTGTGTGGACTATTATGATATTTTTATAATTCTTTTTTCCCCTCGTTGGACATTGACAGCAGTGCTCAATATAAACTGTGTTTGCATGGAAAAGATCAGCATTAGGATTCTTTGGTTTATTAAGATTGTACTGGGGGGGAAAAACACAATCAGGAACAACTTGAGGGCAGTAAATCATTTTGTGTATTTTATTTATTGCTAGTCAGCTGACACAGTCATGTCATTTTACAGACACATGAAAGATGAAAAGAAATTGTAATTATATTCGTCTTTTCTTTGATACAGCACAAATAAAGTAAGAAAAGATGACAGAAACAGGTGAATTGTTAGCAATGCAGACACAGTGTTTGTCTTGAACTGTGTGAACTTAAAAAAAAAAAAACCTGTTTCTTTTAAAACCAAAAATTATACAATTTTGGAATAAAATTCATGCATTCAGCGCCTTTACTATATTAAAGCACCAAAAAGGACCATTATATGTGTGACCTCAACACCCATGACCCCCAAAATGGTTTGGTTCAGTGTTCAAGACATGTTTACGGCCTTGCTGTAAGTTTATCCGTAAGTGATCTGACACATTGAGGTGATTAATTATGAACAATAATGACTTTATAAACAATGATTAAAAATATAATTTGTATGTATTGTAAAATGGTTTAAATGTATGGTTTAGTTACTGTTGAAAGTTTTCAGAATCTCACTGGTGATGGACAAACAGCGTCACATGATTGTTGTGAATGAGGATAAAATAAACCAGTAAATAAATGAATATGTGAAAGTACAGTTTCATTTCAGAATAATATAGATTAATGTGGACATTGTACTAATAATTCAGTGAGTAAACTGACATTTCTTTTAAAACTATCATTAACCCTGTAAAGCCTGACATATGAAAGAATTGGCAGAAAATATAAATTTACAGAATCTTCTAGCAAATTAATTCCAATAGTATTTATTTGTTTTTGAAAGTCTGGTGTAATTCATGTTCTGTTTCATCAACAGAAAGATAATTGTGAATAATTGTTTTAATGCAAGACTATTCAAATCTTGTTCTGTTGGACAGCTGTCATACACAGTTTACCCTGATCAAGGTCTTCATAATGAGCTGAAAATGACAGCATTACACCTTGTCTACACTGAATGCGTTGTTGGCAGTAGCAGTGCCACCACACAAAATGGAACGGGACACCCGTTTACTGTCGGCGTGATGGACCACAACGTATGCTTCCAGTGTAGACATCACCATTGATTAGACAGGGGCCCTTTAAGAGCGGATGTGATCAGCTGATTAAGTGCAGATATAATAAAAGAAATACAGAGAAACCCTTCACACATACAGAACATGTCATTCAAAAGACAAGTGCCATTTATTTGGCTTATTGATCAGCAACATCCAAATTATACAAATGATTCACATGACAGAACACCATCTCGCTCTCTGTTCTTTAAGATTTTCAATGAGCTCTTGAATGATTTGCTTTTTTCTCTCCATGAACTCTGTTTGTTTTCTGATTTCATCTTCTTGTTTTTTCATCTCCTTTATTTTCTGATCGTATTCCTTTATCATTTCTTCATGCTGTTTTTCTGCTCTTTCTGTGTTCTCTCTCTCTCTTTTATTTCTTCTCTTGATCTCGTCTCGTTGCTCCTGTTTAAGATCTTCAATCATTTTCTCCCATCTCCTTCTTTTCTGTTTTCTTCTCTCATCATTCTCTCATTTTCTTCTCTCATACTCTATTTTTCTCTGTCGCTCCAGACGTTCATTATATATTTTCATTTCTTCATATTCTCTCTCTTTCTCTTCCCATCGCTGTCTCTCCTCCAGACTCATATTTCTTTCTTCTTTTCTCTCTCTTTCAAATGTTTTTCTTTTATATTCCAGTTCCTGTTGTTTCTCTCTCAGTTCTTCTTCATCTTTATCTTTTCTCTCTCTGTCCTCTTCCTCTCGTTCTCTCATCTTTCTTTTCATTTCCTCCTCCCATTCTCTGTGCTGTCGTTTAATGTCCTCTTGAATCTCTTTTTTCTCATTTTCAGTCACTTTTATTTTTCTCTCCCAATCTTTTCTCTCCTTCTCTACTTCCTGAATCTCCAAATCTCTCTTTTTATTTTCCTCTTCTTGTCTCATTGTTATCTCTGTCATGATGCGTTCTTGATCATTTTTCATCTTTTCTAGATCCTGTTTGTATTTCTCTTCTGTCTTTCCATCCTCCTCTTCTCTTTCTTTCTGCTGATATTCATGCTGTGATCTCTGATGTTCAATCTCTCTTTTCATCTTTTCTATTTTATCATCATATTCAGCTTTTTGCAGTTTTTCCTCTTCTGATCGTTTCTGGTCTTCTAACTCTTGATTTTTTATTTCAGATTTTTCTTTCTGTTCAAATGTTTTTCTGAGAGTTTCCTCTTTTTCTTTGAACTTGTTCTCCAGTTGTACTTTTTCCTCATCTGTCTTTTGTTTCTTTTCCTTCAGTCTCTCTCTCGTGTTTTCCATTTCCATCTCTTTTCTAACTATTAACTCCTCAATTTGAATCTGAATTTCTTTCTCTTTCTCTTTCAGTGTTTCTATTTTCTTTTTAATCTCCGCCTACTCAAACATCTCATTAGTGAAGAATCGGTCCTGATTAGATTCTTTAACCTCTTCTATCATATTTAATAGCTGAGTAATTTGAGTGCAATCTTCCTTTTCTTCATTATTAAAAGCCAAGAATCTGTTTCCACAGTCTGAGATCAGTTTCTTGAGTTCTGCAGAGTTGCTTCTCTTCACATAATCTTCTATAGATTCATCTTTAAGTTCATCTCCTCTAGTGAAGAGAACAATGCAGAACTGTGCTGCCTTTGGACCAAACATCTTCTTTATCAGATCGATAGTGGGGATCTTCTCTTTGGTATTTACTCTCACCACAATGATGAAGACGTGAGGTCCAGGTGCTGACAGTGAAACACATTCCTGCACTTGTTCATTTAACAGTGTTGGGTCAAAGAGTCCTGGAGTATCAACAACAGCTACTTTTCTACCATTAACTTCACCAACGCCCTTCTGAAAATCATTCGTCACAGAATCTGGGCTAGATTGGCTCAGAAACTCATTCCTTCCTAGAATAGTGTTTCCTGTTGCACTCTTTCCATCTCCTGTCCTCCCAATCAGAAAGATCCTCAGACATCCCGAATCATCATCTGAAAACGACAGTAATTCATTTAGACACTAAAAAATACAGAGAGAAATCAGACTTCCCAAAATGCAGAGAAAATGTAAAGTTTTTCCAGACAAAATGGTCATCATTCTTTTTTTTTACATCTAAATCGTGTCTGTCACATACAGTGCACCCAGAAAGTATTCACAGCACTTCACTTTTTCCACATTTTGTTATATTACAGACTTATTCCAAAATGGATTAAATTCATTATTTTCCTCAAAATTCTACAAACAATACCTCATAATGACAATGTGTAAGAAGTTTGTATGAAATATTTGCAAATTTATTAAAAATAAAAAAAAGAAAAAAATTACATGTACATAAGTATTCACACCCTTTGCCATGACACCTTGAGATGTTTCTACAACTTGATTGGAGTCCACCTGTGGTAAATTCAGTTGATTGGGCATGATTTGGAAAGGCACACACCTGTCTATATAAGGTCCCACAGTTAACAGTGCATGTCAGAGCAAAAACCAAGCCATGAAGTCCAAGGAATTGTCTGTGGACCACTGAGACAGGATTGTATCGAGGCACAGATCTGGGGAAGGGTACAGAAACATTTCTGCAGCATAGAAGGTCCCAATGAGCACAATGGAGGAGACCAAGAACCCGATGGTCACTCTGACAGAGCTCCAGCGTTTCTCTGTGGAGAGAGGAGAACCTTCCAGAAGAACAACCATCTCTGCAGCACTCCGCCAATCAGGCCTGTATGGTAGAGTGGCCAGACGGAAGCCACTCCTCAGTAAAAGGCACATGACAGCCCACCTGGAGTTTGCTTTCTTTATCTCAGCTGGAGGAACAGGCTCTATCGCATCCTTGTGTAGCAGGTAGTATTGGTAGTTTTGCGTCGGAAGGCAAAGTTGTGTCCCAGGGCACCTGTGGAGACGTCCTCTGTCTGCCGGGAGTCTGCGTGTGATACAGTCGCTGGTGTGGTGGCAAAAGGTCTGCGTCCAAGGTGCCACTTATTCTTTGACTATATCTGTTTGGTGCAAGGCCACCTTGAGAACGGTGTGTGTGCACCATCAGATGACCCAAGGAATGAGGAAATTGCTCTTTTATTGACAATGTGGGCGGCAAAGAAAAAGAAGGAAACCAAGGATTCTCCGCTCAGCCCTCCACTGGGGGATGGAGTGGTCTGTCTACCAGCTCCACGGCGACCATCGCGTTCCTCATTATGGGGTATTGTTTGTAGAATTTTGAGGAAAATAATGAATTTAATCAATTTTGGAATAAGGCTGTAACATAACAAAATGTAGAAAAAGTGAAGTGCTGTGAATACTTTCCAGATGCACTGTATGCAAATCAGGTAATGGCGGAGACTTACCCAAGTACCAGTACTATTGACATCTCCATTGAGAAGTTCCATTCAATTTAAATTGATTATTTCACCTGAAGTGTCTCCTTAATGAAACTTACATAATAAATATGAGCTCATTGGGCGTAGATTGTGAATAAAATGGGCCTTCCATTTGGAAGCACCTAGCAGCAGCTTGCTCTCATAAATATTCTTTATTGGGTATCATTTCTGATTCAGTGACATGACCCCATGCAATGACTAGGTTACTGTCGTAACTCCCATTCTTTGATGGAGGGAACGAGACGTTGTGTCGGTGAAGTGACACTAGTGGTCTATCTTGTGAGCCTCAGTTGCCTCTGAGCTTTAAGAAAAGGCCAATGAGAATTGGCGAACAGAATTTTCATGTCCCTCCCGCGGACATATGGGTACGGCCGTTACAGTGGTTGGTACGGTGTTGTGGCAAGAGGGACACAATGTTTCGTTCCCTCCATCAGGAAAAGGGGGTTACGACAGTAGTTGTAGTGACACTAGGGGTCCCTATCCAATAACACCATGACACTGAATCGTGTTACGTGAAATGCTGCTGCAGGTGCAAGCAAGCTGTTGTGTGATAAAAATGTCATACACTTTTTAGGTTCCCGTCATCCCTCTTCTCTTGAGGGGGGAACAAGCGACGTGCCAAGCATGGGAGCAGGCTGTGCCAGCCGTGGCGTTTTCTATCTCTATGTTTACCATAGGGCTGTTAGAAGTGGCTGGGGCCATCTAACACTATAGCACGCATCGGGTAAGGTGATCTTTTTTCGATCCTACTCTTTCAGGGGGAAAAGACCCAGAGGTGACCACATCCTTCCCAGGCTGACGAGGTCACATGTGGCAAATACATCACATGGGCTTACAAGCCCCACATGGAAGTGGCGCAGAGCTAGGTCCTACCTGGGGAGGGAGGAGCTCTACAAACACAGCGACTAGAAGCAGAGGGAGCTGCCCAAGGGAGACGTGGGTCCGCAGCAGGGGGACCATACCTTTGAAAATACAACACAGGGGGTAATCGTGATGACCGATAGCTGTGGAGAACCTATTCCAGTACAGAGTAATTAGTACCTGTAATGGGTTCGGTCCACCAAATTCACGATTCCTCCGCCAAATTCATGAGCCAGAGGGCTATGGAGGAATGATATCCAGGGAGCGCAAGCTTTTGTGTACTCACCTGGGGTAAAGGCACATGGGTTCGGCTTGGAATAGGGGAAAGGCACTATGCACAAGCGGTACACCCTGTCTGATGTCCCGTATTACCAAGTTCTACGTACTCGGACCTGAAGAAACATGGGCCCCTTGGCGATTTATGTACGCTACAGTTGTGGTGCTGTCTGAACAGATCAAGACGTACAAGAAATACAGCCAGCAACTTTAGGCAGTTGATGTGCCAATGCACTCATGGTCCTGTCCAGGAACTGGCGGCTGCACGCCCATTGCACACGGTGCCCCAACCCAGTTTGGAGGTGTCTGTGGTGACCACAACACATCTGGACACCTGCTGCAGGGGGACTCCTGTCCGCAGAAAGCAGAGGTCTGTCCAGGGGTTGAGTAGCTGATGGCAGAAAGGGGTGAAAATCACACGGTATGTGCCGTGGCGCCATGCCCATCTTGGGACTCGAGTCTGAAGCCAGTGCTGTTGCGGTCCCATATGCATCAACACGAGAGGCGCAACCATTGCTGAGGATGCCATATGCCCCAGGAGACTCTAGAACTGCTTTAGAGGGACCGCGGTGCCTGGTTTGAATAATGTGAGGCAATTCAGCACTGACTGTGTGCTTTTCTTCACTGAGGCACGCTGGCATTGAGAAAAAAGATGCTCTGAACCAGGGAGAGCTTGCTCTTTTCCCAGCTGACATGAAGCCCTAACCGGTTGAGGTGCCTGAGCACCTGGTCCTTGTGGGCACACAGTGACTCTTGAGAGTGAGCTAGGATCAAGAAGTCATCATGGTAATTGAGTATGCGGATGCCCGCTTCCTTTAACCTGACTCTGACATTCGTGAAGGGTACACAAGGGTACAGGGACAAGCCGAACAAGAGGACCTTGTACTGATACGCTCAGCCCTCGAACACGAACTGTTGGAAGGGTCTGTGTCGGGGCAAGATCGATACATGGATGTACAAGTCCTTCAGGTCTACCGATGCAAACCAATCTTGATGCCGAACGCATGATAAGATATATCTCTGCGTGAACTTCTTGAATGTGAGTTTGTGTAAGGCCTGGTTAAGAACTCACAGGTCCAAGATTGGCCACAACCCACTGCCTTTCCTAGGTACAATGAAGTAAGGGCTGCAGAATCCCTTCTTCATCTCGGCTGGAGGAACAGGCTCTATCGCATCCTTGTGTAGCAGGTAGTATTAGTAGTATTGCTCAAAGCACTTACCTTGCTCCACGTACCCGGCAGGGGGCGGGTTGGTGACAGAGGAGGAGGTCCTGTGGAGATGTCCTCTGTCTGCTGGGAGTCTGCGTGTGATACAGTCGCTGGTGTGGTGGCAAAAGGTCTGTGTCCAAGGTGCCGCTTATTCTTTGACTGTATCTGTTTGGTGCTGGGCCGCCGTGAGAACGGTGTGTGTGTGCACCGTCAGATGACCCAAGGAACTGCTCTTTTATTGACTATGTGGGCGACAAAGAAAAAGAAGGAAACCAAGGATTCTCCACCCAGCCCTCCACTGGGGATGGAGTGGTCTGTCTACCAGCTCCACGGCGACCCGTTACTCGGGTCGTCCGTCTCAGGAATGTCTTGGAGCCTTCCGGATCCTCGATGAGGTTTGGGAGACTGGGGGCTGAGAGCTGGGCCCGGGTAGTGGCAGAACTGCCTGTTGCCTTGCAGCTGCAGGGGGACGCCCTCGGCGAGCAGATGGGGCTCGGCTCAAGTTGGAACGGCGGCGAGGCATGATGTGCTCGATTGCCTCTGTCTGCTTCTTTACCGCAGATAACTGCTGGGCGAAGTCCTCGACGGTGTGGCCGAATAGGCTGAACTGGAAGATGGGGCATTGAGAAAGCGTGCTTTGTCGGTGTCGTGCATCTCAACCATGTTCAGCCACAGATGTCGTTCCTGGACCATGAGGGTGGCCATCGCCTGTCCGAGTGTCCATGCTGTGACCTTCGTGGCCCAGAGGGTGAGGTCAGTTGCTGAGAACAGTTCCTGCAGCACGTCAGGATCAGGACTACCCAAGTGCAGATGTTATAGCGCCTTGGCCTGGTGAACTTGCAGGAGGGCCATGCATGCAGGGCGGATGGCATGCAGGGCGGAGGCGGCCTGTCCAGTGGCACCGTAGGCTTTCGCCGTCAGGTAAATCATGCTTTACAAACCATGCTTTACGGCACATAATTTACATTCAATACACACACAGTTTGCGCAAACACAAATGAAACGATCATTTGTTCTTTGAACTGGCATGAAAAGTGCAATTATTATTAGTGCTCTTATGAAAATTGGATAAGACATTGAGCTCAATAACTAATCAGAATGAATGTGGCCTTTAAAAGATAAACATCACAGTGGAAGTTAATGAATCTATCTATTTAATCCCCAGATATCAGAGAGATGCAGTAAATACTCTATATTTCCAAAAGCAAACACTCTCATTCTTAGTGAATTCCCCCTTAAATGAGTGATATTAACTCAACAATATACTGTAGCTACCTCACATAGTGCTGAAAACACAATATATACAGAAGTAAAATATAAACAAGTTAATGCTTACACTTACAAAAATACTATTATTATTATTTGCAGATCATTTTCAGAATTTGCTTATCATTTTGTTTGTGTGCTTACCCTCTGGACTTGGTTTTCTCTCATAAAGTTCAATAGATTTGTGTTTTTCTTTTTCCTCTTCTTCTCTTCTTCTTTCCTCTTGTTTCTGTCTCTCCCATTCCTGTTGTTCTCTCTTCATATCCTCTCTCATCTCTCTCTCAAGTTTCTGTATTTCTGTAATGTCTCTTATATTGTTCTTCTCCTTCTATATATTCATCTTCTCTTTGTCACGATTCTTTCTTTCTTCCTCTATCTTCATCTTCATTCTCTCTTTCTCTTGTTTATGTTTGAATAAAAGATCTTCTTTCTCTCTCTCCATTCTCTCTCTCTCTCGTTTATGTTTCTGATCATATTCATCCCACATTTCATTATCCATCTTTCTCCTCCTCTCATACTCTTCTTCTATTCTTCTAAATTCCTCTTCTCTTCTCTTTATCTTTCTGTCTCGATTCTGTTTCTCTTCCTCCATCATCATCTTCATTCTCTCATTCTCTTGTTGAAGTCTCTTATTATATTCATTCCACATCTCTTGTTCTTTATTTCTCCTTCTCTCTTCCTCCTCTTCTCTTCTCTGTCTTTCCTCTTGAATCTGTCTCTCTCGTTCCTGTCGTTCTCTCTTCATCTCTGATTTATATTGTTCTTCTTTCTCTCTAAATTCCTCTTCTCTTTTCTGTCTTTCCTCTTGAATCTGTCTCTCCCGTTCCTGTCGTTCTCTCTTCATCTCTGTCTTATTCTGTTCATCTTTCTCTCTAAATTCTTCCTCTCTTCTCTGTCTTTCCTCTTGAATCTGTCTCTTCCATTCCTCTCGTTCTCTCTTCATCTCTGTTTTAAATTCCTCTTCTCTTCTCTTTCTCTCTTCTTCATGTTTGGACTGAAGATCTTCTTTCTCTCCGATCAGTTGCTTCACTCTCTCCATCAGCTTCTTCTTTTCTTTTTGTTGTCGTGCTCTCTCCATGTCTCTGAACTTCTTACATGAGTAGTAACTGTCTCCGTTTGCTCTCACCATGTCGTCTATTTTCTTCAGTAGATCAGAAACTTGTGTGCGGTCTTCAGTCTTATTATTGAACACATGGAATCTGTTTCCACATCGATCAATGAGATTCATCAAAGCAGATCCAGGTGTTCCCAGGTACTCTTCAATAGTTTTATTCTCCAGATCATCTCCTCTGGTGAAGAGCACAATGGTGTACATTGAAGAGTGTTCACCAAACGTCTCTTGTATTATCTTCACTGATGTTTCCTCCTCTTGAGTGAATCGTCCCACTGGTATCAGTAAGAGGAACACATGTGGTCCTGGCAGTATCATTGAGATGCAGTTAGTCATTTCTCTCTGGATCTCTTCATTACTGAGTTTAGTATCAAACAGTCCTGGAGTGTCAATCACAGTGATGTTTCTGCCGTTGATTTCAGCTGTTTGTCTCTGACACTCTTGAGTTATTGAGATTTGAGATGTTTCTGCTTTAAATGCTTTTCTTCCCAAGATGGTGTTTCCTGTTGCACTCTTTCCAACTCCAGTTTTACCCAGCAGAACAATCCTGCATTCACAATCATCTATTGAATCTGAAAGTGAAACAATTAAAAATGTATCAAAGACAGATAAATAATATATACTGTATATATACACACACATCATATAGAAACTTGTGTTTCTCAATCCTGATTCTCAAACTGGTCCTGTAGGAACAACGGTGATTTTTTTGATAAAAGGTATAATATTTTGAGAATAAAGTCAAAATTACGAGATTAAAGTCAGAATATTTTGAGAATAAAGTCACATGACCATAAACGTGTCAATATCACATTGCATCATTATCACAACGATAGCCAGCAGCTTTATCATTGCAAAAAATGGATGTGGATGATTTAGTTAAATCATACTTTAGGATTTAGCAACTAAGAAATCATTTTCCATCTTTTGGCACATCAGCACAAAGTTATTATTGGGATCTGGACACAGCAGTGCTTATGTAGAAATGTAAATGATTCAGTAGAAAGAACCTGACAGACGTTCGCACTGTCCCGCTCGGTATGGGTGATGCTTCGGCCAGCTTTCCCGAAGCTCTAAGTTGATCGTTAGCAGCATTAAATTGTACTTACTGCAGCACGTTTCCCAAAAGTATCATTATGTAGCATCCTTAAATAGCACATATAAATGCTCGTAAATGAACTAGAGATATGAACCGCTCTTAAGTCCAAAAATTACTACACATATTGTTTTCTGTCATGATTCACTGTTGTTTGCCTTGTGTTTCTCCCCGTCATCTGTTCCTCCCGGACTACATTTCCCATATTTCCCTGCCCTCCCCACTGCCTGCTGTCCTTGATTGCCCTCACCTGTGTTTCATTAACTCATTATTCATTGTGTATGTAATGCCCTGATGTTTGGTTGTTCTTGGTCCGTTGTTATGTGTTTTGACCTCCTGGGTATGGTCCAGTGCCCATTGTGTATGTTTTCTCTGTTCCTGTGGTTTCCCATCGTGGATGTTTCTTTTATTCCTGTGTTTACCCTGTTATTCTGCACTTTGTTTATTTTATTATACTGTTTCACTACACCTAGATCCAGCTCTCATGACTTCCATCCAGACGTAACATTGTGTTAACATTTAGAATTGTCTTCAGATCTAAATTTGTAGTGTTCCACCTGTTGGAGATGGATACTTGCATGATGATTTACCACTTCGTTACTCTTATAGCTTTTCGTTTAGTTTGTAGCATAATTTTAATTTATTTGTTCATGTTTCAATAAATAAATTAAACCTTTTAAGCAAACCCAATAAAGCAATTATATTCATTTAACTATATTTGAATTATTTATTTTGGCCTATTTAAGTTTTAAACTGCAGGGTCACATTACTCACATGTGTCTTCTAAGCAAATTTGTTCAATACATTTCTGCTGCCATTCAAATCATTCAAATACATTTTTGTATTGTGGAGAATATATTTGACAGTATGGTGTGAGATAATAGATTAATAAAGTGCAGTGATGATTATTGATCCTGATAGATCAAGTGTTCAACAGTCTGACTGCTTGGGGGAAAGAAGCTGTCATGTAGTCGGCTGGTGCGGGTCCTGATGCTGCGATACCGCCTGCCTGATGGTAGCAGTGAGAACAGCCCATGACTCGGGTGGCTGGAGTCTCTGATGATCCTCCGAGCTTTTTTCACACACTGCCTGTTATATATGTCCTGGAGGGAGGGAAGCTCACCTCCGATGATGTGTCTGGCAGTTCACACCACCCTTTGCAGGGCTTTGCAGTTGTGGGCGGTGCTATTGCCGTACCAGGCGGTGATGCAGCCAGTCAGGATGCTCTCTACAGTGCTGGTGTAGAACCGTGTGAGGATGTGGTGGTTCATTCCAAACTTCCTCAGCTGTCTCAGGAAGAAGAGGTGCTGGTGAGCCTTCTTCACAATGGCCTCAGTGTGGACGGACCATGTGAGTTCCTCAGTAATGTGGACACCGAGGAACTTGAAACTGCTGACTCTCTCCACCGGTGCTCCATTGATGGTGATGGGGCTGTTCTCTGTCTTTCTTCCTGAAGTCCACTACAAGCTCCTTGGTTTTACTGACGTTGAGGGAGAGGTTGTGCTCCTGACACCAGCGTGTCAGAGTGTGCACCTCCTCTCTGTAGGCTCTTTCATCATTGTCAGTGATCAGACCTACCACTGTCGTATCATCAGCAAACTTAATGATGGCATTGGAGCTATATGTTGCCACAGTCATGTGTGTTCAGGGAATACAGGAGTGGGCTGAGAACACAGTCCTGCGGGGCTCCAGTGTTGAGGGTCAGTGATGATGAGGTGTTGCCGCCCATTCTAACCACCTGACGTCTACCTGACAGGAAGTCCAGGATCCAGCTGCACAGCGAGCTGTTTAAGCCCAGAGTCCGGAGTTTCTCATCAAGCTTGGAGGGCACTATGGTGTTGAATGCTGAGCTGTAGTCTACAAACAGCATTCTCACATATGTGTTCATTTTCTCCAGGTGGGAGAGAGCAGTGTGTAGTGTAGATGCAATGGCATCATCATGTAATCTCTGATTAACCTCTCAAAGCATTTGCTGATGATGGGGGTCAGAGCAACAAGACGCCAGTCATTTAAACAAGAGATTTCGGCTTGCTTCAGTACAGGCACAATGGACGTTTTGAAGCATGTGGGGACTACAGACAGGGAGAGGGACAGATTGAAAATGTCCATAAAATCACCAGCCAGTTGGTTCGCGCACGCTCTGATGACTCGGCCCGGAATGCCGTCTGGACCCCGCGACTTTATGGACTTTACCTGTCGGAAGGATCGGGTTACCTCTATTACAATTATGCTTATTAAAGAAGCCCAATAAAATGTTATACTGTATTATGTGTCATGTAAATTTAGATCTATCTTTTGACCTAATTTATACCTATCATGTCGCTTGCACAGACTGAGGAGACTGCCTATTGATATCAATACGATTTTATCAATATTTTGTATCCTCTGAAACTATGTTCAATGGTATTCCAATTATCAAAATATATTCATATAATTTATTAAATGTCCCCTTTGTATCTGATAAACTATGAAAGTTGCAAGATCAATACGTGTAGTAATTTATGGACCTAAGAGCGGTTCATAGCTCTAATTATTTTTCACAAATTTTTACGTGTTACTTAACGATGCTAGATAACGATGCTTTTGGGAAACGTGCTGTGGTAAATACAATTTAAGTGCTACTAACGTTTAACTTAGAGCTTTGGAAACCCATTTCTGCTTCTAACGTAGTGATTATGATGCTGTTTCTCGTAATTTTGACTTTATTCTCAAGATATTCCACCTTTAATCTCATAATGCTATGACTTTGTTTATCTCCAATGGGTTTTATAATGGCAGTTTTGAGTAAAATAAGGTGAGTGGTACATATTACTTCAAGTCACTCTGTTCTCAACCATACAAATGACACACTTTAATAACTCAAATGCTTTGTTCGAGTCTGAGTCATGTACGAGTCTTTAAACAATCGAGTCCAAATTAATCTGTTTATGGATCTGAATTAAAATTGTAACCGTAAACTCAACATCAATATTTTAAGCTTATTTTAACTTTCACAACTAAGAAAACACAATTGTCAATATATTTACATTCATGCAATTGACAGACGCTTTTATCCAAAGTGACTTACAGTGCACTTATTACATGGACAATCCCCCCGGAGCAACCTGGAGTTAAGTGCCTTACTCAAGGACACAATGGTGGTGACTGTGAGGATCAAACCAGCGACCTTCTGATTACCAGTTATGTGCTTTAGCCCACTACGCCACCACTCCTATATGTTAACTCCATACAATATATATGTAAGAAAAACCCTTCTATATTAAATGATTAGTGTACTGCTGAACAGAGTTTAAAGTGGTTTCAGAATGAAAGTATATGCTTTAAGTGTATGAAGACTGTCCTTCAAAACACTTCGTATTGAGTTCTGTTGACATTTCAGTTATTTACTGATTTTCCCCTCCACTCAAACAGACTAAAGAAAGTGAAGACCAAAGTTATTATTGTTTCGAATTTTCATTTAGTTTTTATTTCCACTTCATTTTAAATTTGTCCTTTTCAGTTTAGTTTAGTTTTATCTAAAATTATCCCTAACTAAAGAAATAATATATACTGAGATTTCTGTTTTGTCTCTACCTGCCGAATGGTTTGGGAAAATGAGTAAACACAGTAGTAATTAGCACTTGTTGAGAAGTTACATCTCATGATTTGACTGCAAATGCTACATCTGAAAACACTGGTAAAGTCCAACGATAATATTAGGGCCATTTAACATGGACATGATTGTTAAGTCACGGAAAACATCGGGCAGTCCTACACTAACCCTAACCTAACCCTAACTGCTGCAAACCCCTAACCCTAACCCTGATGCATCTGCGTGTTATCGTTTAAAAAAATAAAAAGTATCATAAAAATATATTTTGTGCTACTTTGAAGCTATCTGACAACAGATACTCCACAAAACAATATAGTAAGGAGCGGTGGTGGTGTAGTGGTCTAAGCACATAACTGGTTCATCTGGTAATCAGAAGGACACTGGTTCCAATCCCACAGTCACCACCATTGTGTCCTTGAGTAAGACACTTAACTCCAGGTTGCTCCAGGGGGATTGTCCCTGTAATAAGGGCTCTATAAGTCACTTTGGATAAAAGTGTCTGCCAAATGCATAAATGTAAATGTAGTAACATTAAGTTTACATTCCGTTGATTCTAAAAGGATTAGTTCAAACAAAAATGAAAATTCAGTCATTAAGTCACCCTTAAACCTTATGTTAAGTCACCCTTAAACCTATATGACTTTCATTCTTTTTCTTAACACAAAAGGAGAGATTGTGATAAACAAAATTTGCTCAGCGATGCCATTCAACATCTAGGTTACTAGTGTAACACCCGTTCCCTGATGGAGGGAACGAGACATTGTGTCGATTGAAGTGACACTAGGGGCCTCGGTTACCTCTGAGTATGAGAAAAGCCCAACGAAAAACTGGCGAACAGAATTTGCATGTCCCGCCCCCGGACATACGGGTATAAAGGCGGGAATAGTGCATCTGTTCAGTCAGGTTCTACACTGAGGAGCCGAGAATAAGTTTCGGCCATAACCGTGGCTTGGTACAGTGTTCCCTCCATCAGGGAACGGGGGTTACACTAGTAACCTAGACTTTCCCCTTCGCTCACTCTCTCGACGTTGTGTCGATTGTAGTGACACAAGGGGTCCCGTCTTCAGATTGGGAAGAACACCAGTTCTGGCTTGATTGATCGTGTCTATGACAGCTGGTGGTAGACTACTTAGATCTTCCGCATCCCATCTAGGGGCCTGACGTGGAGGTTCCAGAGGTCTGGGCATGGATTCCAGCGGGTTCTCCATCCCTGAGAAAGAAGGTCTTTCCTCAGGGGAATTTGCCAGGGAGGTGCTGTTGCGAGGAGCATGAGATCTGAGAGCCAAGTCTGAGTGGGTCAGTAGGGGCCAATAGAGTGACTTGTTTCTCATCCTCCCTGACCTTGCACAGCACCTGTGCAAGTAGGCTCACTGGGGGAAATGCGTACTTGCGCAGCCCACAGGGTCAGCTGTGTGCCAGCGCATCTGTCCCAAGAGGAGCCTCCGACTTGAGGGAGTACCAGAGCGGGCAATGGGAGTTCTCTTGGGAAATGAACAGGTCTACCTGTGCTTTGCCATAATGGTCCCAAATCAGCTGAACCACCTGGGGGTGGAGCCTCCACTCTCTGCTGTGCAAAGTCTGTCGAGACAGCGCGTTCGCTGCCATGTTGAGGCTGCCCGGGATATGAGTGGCATGCAGCGACCTCAGTCGGTGCTGACTCCAAAGGACGAGATGGTGGGCGAGTTGTGACATGATGCCACCTTGCCGATTTATGTATGCTACCGTCGCAGTGCTGTCTGAACGGATCAAGATGTGCTTGCCTCGGATCAGCGGGAGAAACCTCCGCAGAGCAAGAAATACAGCCAGCAACTCTAGGCAGTTGATATGCCAAAGTAACCGCAGGCCTGTCCAGGAACCTGCGGTTGCATGTCCATTGCACACGGCACCCCAACCCTGTTTGGAGGCATCTGTGGTGACCACGATGAATCTGGACACCTGCTGTAGGGGGACTCCTGTCCACAGAAAACAGAGGTCTGTCCAAGGGTTAAATAATTGACGGCAGAGGGGGGTGAAGACCACACGATAGGTGCCGTGGCGCCATGCCCATCTCGCGACTCGAGTCTGAAGCCAGTGCTGAAGCAGCCTCATATGCATCAACCCTAGCGGCGCGAGTGTGGCTGAGGATGCCATATGCCCAGGAGCCTCTGGAACTGTTTTAGAGGGACAGCGGTACCTATTTTGAATGATGAAAGTGAGGCACTCGTTTGTGAGGCGTGCTACCATTGAGACTGAGCCTAACTCCATGCCGAGAAAAGAGATTCTCAACAAACCAAAAACATGCAAGAACTAACAAGGAAACTAAAAGGGCTTATATACAAAAAGGAACAAACAAGGGAATAAGGAACACCTGGGGAACAATCAGGGAAGGAGAACTAATCAGGGGAAAACCAATCATAAAAAGAAACTACAAAGGACTACAAAAACCAAACAGAAAACAGGAACTAAACTAATCTTCAAAATACCAGTACAAAAACAAAAGACAACAGAGAACATGACAGAGCCCCCGCTTTAAGGAGCGTATTCCAGACGCTCCAAAAAAGCAACAACAAAAAACCCCCCAAGAAAAACAAAAAACAAATTGTCCAAGGGGGCAAACAGGCAGTCCAAGGGGGCACAGGGGGCAGACAGAGCAGTCCACAGGACGGGGACTGGGTCAGAGGGCCTGGGAGGCGGCCACAGAACAGGAACAGGGTCAGGGGGCCCTGGGAGGAGGCCACAGGACAGGAACAGGGTCAGGGGGCCGGGGAGGAGGCCACAGGACGGGGACTGGGTCAGGGGCCCTGGGAGGAGGCCACAGGACAGGAACCGGATCAGGAGGCCTGGGAGGAGGCCACAGGACAGGAACCGGATCAGAAGGCCTGGGAGGAGGCCACAGGTCAGGGGCCGGGTCAGGAGGCCTGGGAGGAGGCCACAGGTCAGGGGCAGGCTTAGGAGGCGGAACCATGGAAGGCCCTGGGAGGCAGAGCCCTGGGAGGCTCGGGAGGCGGAGCACTGGGTGGCTCGGGAGGCGTAGCCCTGGGTGGCTCGGGAGGCGGAGCCCTGGGAGGCAGAGCACTGGGTGGCTCGGGAGGCAGAGCCCTGGGAGGCTCAAGAGGCGGAACCCTGGGAGGCGGAGGCTCGGGAGGCGGAGCCCTGGGAGGCTCGAGAGGCGGAGCCCTGGGAGGCGGAGCACTAGGTGGCTCGGGAGGCGGAGCCCTGGGAGGCGGAGCCCTGGGAGGCGGAGCCCTGGGTGGCTCGGGAGGCGGAGCCCTGGGAGGCTCGAGAGGCGGAGCCCTGGGAGGCGGAGCACTAGGTGGCTCGGGAGGCGGAGCCCTGGGAGGCGGAGCCCTGGGAGGCGGAGCCCTGGGTGGCTCGGGAGGCGGAGCCCTGGGAGGCTCGAGAGTCGGAGCCCTGGGAGGCGGAGCACTAGGTGGCTCGGGAGGCGGAGCCCTGGGAGACGGAGCCCTGGGAGGCTCGGGAGACTGGAGAGGCGGAGCCCTGGGAGGCTCGGGAGGCGGAGCCCTGGGAGGCTCGAGAGACTGGAGAGGCAGAGCTCTGGAAGACTCGGGAGGCGGAGCCCTGGGAGGCTCTGGGACGGTCGAGGCTACAGGCGCTGGCTCTGGGACGGTCGAGGCTACAGGCGCTGGCTCGCTGACCGTGGCAGGCGTGGGCTCTGGCTCGCTGACCGTGGCAGAGCCGAGGGAGGTGGTGCCGTAGGAGGTTCTAGAGGCGGAGCCGTGGAAGGCTCTGGAGGCGGAGCCGAGGGAGGTGGCATTGTAGGAGGCTCTAGAGGCGGAGCCATGGAAGGCTCGGGAGACGGGGCTGAGGGAGGTGGTACCGTAGGAGGCTCTAAAGGCGGAGATCTGGAAGGATCTGGTGGCGGAGCCGAGGGAGGTGGCGCCGTAGGAGGCTCTAGAGGCGGAGATCTGGAAGGCTCTGGAGGCGAAGCCGAGGGAGGTGGTGCTGTAGGAGGCTCTAGAGGCGGAGCTGTAGGAGGCGGAGCCGTAGAAGGCTCAGGAATTGAATCCATGGGAGGGTCGAGGGGCGGAGCCCTGGTAGGCGGAGTCCTGGAAGGCTTGGTCCCTGGGAGGCAGAGCCCTCGGTGGCTCGGAGGCTGAGCCGAGGGAGGTGGCGCCGTAGGAGGCTCTAGAGGCGGAGCTGTAGGAGGCGGAGCCGTAGAAGGCTCAGGAATTGAAGCCATGGGAGGGTCGAGGGGCGGAGCCCTGGGAGGCTTGCGGGGCGGAGCCCTGGAAGGCTTGCGAGGCAGGAGCCCTGGGAGGTGGAGCCCTGGGAGGCGGAGCCCTGGGAGGCTCGGGAGGCGGAGCCCTGGGAGGCGGAGCACTGGGTGGCTCGGGAGGCGGAGCCCTGGGAGGCAGAGCCCTGGGTGGCTTGGGAGGCGGAGCCCTGGGAGGCTCGGGAGGCGGAGCCCTGGGAGGCAGAGCACTGGGTGGCTCGGGAGGCGGAGCCCTGGGAGGCAGAGCACTGGGTGGCTCGGGAGGCGGAGCCCTGAGAGGCTCGAGAGGCGGAACCCTGGGAGTCAGAGCCCTGGGAGGCTCGGGAGGCGGAAACCTGGTAGACAGAGCCCTGGGAAGCTCGGGAGGCGGATCCCTGGGAGGCTCAGGAGGCGGAGCCCTGGAGACAGAGCCCTGGGTGGCTCGGGAGGTGGAGCCCTGGGAGGCAGAGCACTAGGTGGCTCGGGAGGCGGAGCCCTGGGAGGCAGAGCACTAGGTGGCTCGGGAGGTGGAGCCCTGGGAGGCTCGAGAGGCGGAGCCCTGGGAGGCGGAGCACTAGGTGGCTCGGGAGGCGGAGCCCTGGGAGGCGGAGCACTAGGTGGCTCGGGAGGCGGAGCCCTGGGAGGCTCGAGAGGCGGAGCCCTGGGAGACAGAGCCCTGGGAGACGGAGCCCTGGGAGGCTCGGGAGGCGGAGCCCTGGGAGGCTCGGGAGACTGGAGAGGCGGAGCCCTGGGAGGCTTGGGAGGCGGAGCCCTGGGAGTCTCAGGAGACTTGAGAGGCGGAGTCCTGGGAGGCTCGGGAGGAGGAGCCCTGAAAGACTCGAGAGACTGGAGAGGCGGAGCCCTGGGAGACCCGGGAGGCGGAGCCCTGGGAGGCTCTGGGACGGTCGAGGCTACAGGCGCTGGCTCTGGGACGGTCGAGGCTACAGGCGCTGGCTCTGGGACGGTCGAGGCTACAGGTGCTGGCTCGCTGACCGTGGTAGGCGTGGGCTGTGGCTCGCTGACCGTGGCAGGCGTGGGCTCTGGCTCGCTGACCGTGGCAGGCGTGGGCTCTGGCTCGCTGACCGTGGCAGGCGTGGGCTCTGGCTCGCTGACCGTGACAGGCGTGGGCTCTGGCTCGCTGACCGTGGCAGGCGTGGGCTCTGGCTCGCTGACCGTGGCAAGCGTGGGCTGGGGAGCAGAAGCCTTTCCTCTTCTCTTCCTCCTCCGGGTGGACGAAGCTGGCAACGCTGGCTCTGGGACTGACGAGGCTGGCAACGCTGGCTCATTGGCCATGGCGGGTGTGGGCGTTGGCTCGCTGGCCATGGCGGGCACGGAAAGCCCAGAGGCGGAAGCCGGGATCGAGAGAGGTGGTTCCCCGGCAGCAAGTTCTTTCAGGATGAGACTCACGTAGTGAGATCTCCGGAATGCGGTAATTCCCTCTGCCGGCGTGTTGGTATCCCGAGCCGGTAGATGGTCTTCAGGGAGGTGTCATCAAAGCCGGTGTGGATGGCAACAGTGGAGAAGAAGTGTGAGTACTTACGGATGTACAAATCCGCCTGGGCCAGTTCAGTAAAGAAAGCTGCTAGATCCATTATTCGTTGTTTAGTTCTTCTGTGACATAGCAGGCAGAGAAAGAGGATCTAAATGCAGCAGTTTATTTAATAAACATAAAAAGAACTAGGAATCAAAGAAAAGCATGGAAAAACCTGGCACAGAACAAACCAAAAACATGCAAGAACTAACAAGGAACAAGGAAACTAAAAGGGCTTATACACAAAAAGGAACAAACAAGGGAATAAGGAACACCTGGGGAACAATCAGGGAAGGAGAACTAATCAGGGGAAAACCAATCATAAAAAGAAACTACAAAGGACTACAAAAACCAAACAGAAAACAGGAACTAAACTAAACTTCAAAATAACAGTACAAAAACAAAAGACAACAGAGAACATGACATTGAATAGATGTTGGGAATGAAAGCCTGTCTCGTGACACTTTGGAAAGGAATTTCCTTGGTTAACAGGAATATTGGCTTTGTAGGTTGTTTGGCCATTCTTCAAATTGAAGTTTGTGATCCAGATAGAGAGACTCAGTCTTTGATGCGTAAATAACAAAGAGTGTATATGCAATTTACAGCAAAGAAAATTTATAAATGTAATACAGTATAAACTAACATTAGGAAAAATAATAAAAACGGTGAAACAACACAGCTGTAAAACAAAATGTGCATGAAGGTAAAAAGTTAACTTTTAGCTGGCTGAACAAAATTTAGTCATGGGCTGTTCTTTTCAACCAATAAATTAGCCTGATGTAAGATTAACTAAACTGAGAAAGAGCAGCTGTTGAGTGGTCATAACTCCTAAACTAGACTGTAGTAAAGAAATGTATTTAATTCCATACAGAGAATTTATACATTTAAGTGGCATAACTGTGCATAGAGATAAAGTAAACATTAAATTGATTGAATTTCCTTTGGGAAATCATATTATGTGGACAAAACATATAGCTTTGAGTCCAGTGCATTGCATTAAACTAAAGTCAACAAAGTAATTGTATTTTAAACAAAGGTTGTATTGAAAGTAAGTGTTGTTATAATACATGTATATAAGGTATAATTATGGCAGCCACTCCTGTGGACATATTAGGATTAAAGTATTCATTGTGTAAAGAACTTATAGATAAACTTCAAACAAATGGCAAAAATGAACCAAAAAAATTATGACAATATGGCCAAACGAAGGGACATTTGATGTAGCTTTGTGTGAGGAAATGGAAACGTGATGAAAAAAATACAAAATTAAGGATAGGAGTAACAAAAATAAAAAGAGAGAAGCAAAGAGAGAGAGAGAGAGAGAGAGAGAGAGAGAGAGAGAGAGAAGTGCTAGCATTGTTCAAAAAAGAAGGAGAAAATTCTCTGAAAAATATAAGACAAGCTAGAAAAATACTGAAGGATGCAGAAAAAGAGATGAGTTAAAAAGGAAAATATGCCCTTGTCAAACCGCCTCCATATGTGCCCTCAGAAGGTCAGTTCCCAATACTCAAGGGAACTGTAGAGGTTTTAGAAGAAATGCAGATGGAATGACATGTGGAGTTAAAAAAAGAAAGACAAACTAAACTAGACTAGTATAGAAAAAGTGAGAAAAACCTGCCGTTAGATTGTTATGAACAAGCAAGGGCAGCTTTAGAAAAAATACAAAGAACCGTTAGGCCAAGTGAGAACAGAAGAAGAGGAGATTGAAGAAGAAGCGCAAATAATAGAAGCACAAATACATCGAAGAATTAAAGAAACAGAAAAATTAATACGAGACACAGATACATTTGTGAGAAATAGAAGTAGACTATTAGACAGTAGGGATGTAGAAAGTGAAGAGCAGTCATCATTTGATAGAGCAAGGTGGGCACAGGGGAGAGAACGAGGAAGACTTAGACCACTGGCACTTCACCTCCCCATTTTAATTAAAGGTACGCAAGGACATTATGTGCCCTGGGCTACACAGGACCTTGAGGGGCTGGTTACTTGACTCCCTAACATCCACGAGGTGGCTGGGAACAGCCCTTTCAGGGTCCGTCTCAAGGCCCAGTAAACCCTTTGGGAGGTCCAAATAAAGGATATTTGGGATACCCAGAGAATTCTACAGGGGAGAGTCAGCTTCCAATTTTAACAACCAATGCTGATCAAGAACATATGCTGCGGGTTAAAATAGAGGGAAAACCAAACCCATGCTAGTATACACAGGAGCAGTTTACACATGTGTAAATTCAAATTATGCCTCACATCTCCCCCTGTCTGTAAAATTTGCAAAGACAATAGGATTCTAAGGTGTAAGGCTGACATCAAGAGGTCATAAAAGTCAAAGAACTCTGCGAGAATCAACGTCATAAAACTCTCACACAGATGAACATCTCCACCCAAGATAACACTCCTTACTTGCTAAGGACCATACAACGCAAATCCCATTTTGACCTCTATCTCACCTAAGGGCAATTTAGTAATATAAGTAATATAATATTTTCTGTAATATAAGAGGTTTTCTGTTCATACATGTTTGATATCATTCAAGAGGTCGCAGTGCGACTGGTAAGGTGGTCTCATTCCCTTTTAAGAAAAACCAAATCTCCATTAAGATTTTAGAACTTAACAAAATCCTGCACTCTATTTGAGACATGTCCCTCCCAAATCTCCCACAGGGACCACATGCTGTATGCAGATTAGGTATATTCTTTGTAAACATCAAAGGACCTAATCAGTCACAAGTTACAAAGGTCTTTGCCAAACGCTGTATAATTCTGGAGGTCTGTCCCATCCCTGCCTGTATGTTAATGAGGTATATCCCCAGGACTACCAAACCTAACCACTCCCCAAATTCCCTTGTTCATGGTTTGGGTATTTAAGGAAATGTGACACATTGCTCAGGGTTCTCTGTAATCAGATGATCCCACACAGTTTACTGTTTGTAATTTATATCAGGTGATTGCAATTTGAATTTCTTATGTTCTGATAAAATGTCTAAATTTGACTTATCAATGTCTAATTGGATTGATGAATGTATTATGTCACCTGGTAAATAAATTGTTACATTTGAATTCATTATGATTGATTCTTAAACTATTGTCTTTAGTAGATTACGTTAAGTCCTTGTTTCCGCAAATCTTCGACCAGGTTAGCAGCGGACTAAAGCCGGTTGAGTGGAGCATGGGGCACACCAACTGAGACTTTAGAGCTCCCACTAACTAATAGGCATTATTTCTAGTGTACTTAGTGTGTACAGGCTCGATAGGGAATTTCCGTTTAGTGTCGACCAAGCCTCAATAGGGTGAAGTCTAAACCTCTGGTTATTGTAATATTTTCTAGTTAAGTGTACATAGGAAACTATGGCATGATCATATAAAACTACTTTAACTTGGGTATGTTGGTCTATCTTTGTAAATGTAGTGGTCATGACCTCTGGGTAGAAATGTTACTCTAATTAAGTGTTTACAATCTAAGGGGACTAAACAAAGTGCTTGTAGATAAAAGGGCAAGCAGGAGCAGCCATCTAATTAGTATTTAGTCAATTACTGTTTTAATGACCAAAACTGCCATATTTGTGACCGTGAGATCTCACGGCCGGCGCGAGACTCTCTAAGCGACAGGAATCCGAATGAACGAGCACAACATATAATAGAGTTAAATATGATTGTGGCATGGGGGGCGTGGTCATGTGTTGGTCTGCGGGAGAGAGAGAGAGAGCGGTAAGGCTTGTCACCTGGTTTGTAATTACCTCTAACACCTGTGTCTTGTTATAGTGATACGGAGAGAGACATTTAAGGGACGCCAAATGTCGAGAGAGGGAGAGAGTGAGTGCGTGAAGCACTGTCGGAAAGAGAAATATAATTGTAACGACGGTTACCGTCGTGTGTGTGACAAAGTACAACATTAAAAGTATTAACCTTGAACCTACCTCATTGTCTCCTGACTCCTCCATCACTCCAACCAAACCAGTTTACAGTGGCGCCGAGAACCCGTGTTTGGAGGAGAGCGCCGCTATGGAGTCTTCACCGCTGGCCGAAGTCATCAACGCCCTCACCAGCATCCAGCAGACACAACACCATGCCCTCTTGGAGGTTCGCCAGGAGCAAGAACAACGCTTCCAAGCCTTGCTCCAGGCACAAGACGAGGACTGGCAAACGCTGCGGAGCCTGATCGCCTTAGAGGGGGCTGGTGCTGCGTCCTCCTCGGTTCCCACCCTACCGCTTGCCCTCGCGAAAATGGGGCCAAGCGATGATCCGGAGGCCTTCCTCGACCTGTTCGAGAAAACGGCGGAGGTATGGAGGTGGCCTCCTGAGCAGTGGGCGGCCCGCCTATTGCCCCTACTTTCCGGGAGGTGCAGCTGGCGGCACAACAACTTCCCGCCGCCAGCCTCCTTGACTATAGTCACTTGAAGAAAGCCATCCAGCAACAGGTCGGTCGCACCCCGGAGCAGAGTGGACAGTTATTCCGCTCATTAAGCTTCGGGAAGGACGGCCGCCCGTTCGCGTTTGCGCAACAGCTCCGTGACGCCTGCCGGAAATGGCTGCTGGTGGGGGGAACCCGCGACGTCGTGGAAGTGGTCGACATGGTCGTACTGGAGCAGTTCATCTCTCAGCTTCCCCGAGGCATGTCGGAGTGGGTCCAGTGCCACCGCCCGGCGTCGTTGGATGGAGCCGTCCAGCTGGCAGAGGACTACATGGCCCCTCTCTCTCTCTCTCTCTCTCCACCCCTGTGCCTGCTGTTCCCTCCCCTTCTCCCCGTTCCCCTCACTCCCGCCCAGTTCCGGCTCCTCGTAGGTGGGGAGGCCCACCCAGACCCCGACCCCGGTCCAGAGGACCCTTCCCTTTTTCTGCCCCTTCAAACCCCCCTGTCTCTCTCCGGTATTCTACCCAGGTTGGCGAGCCCGCCCCCACGAGTGCGGAAGGAAGACCTGGGCCGGTCTGTTGGAGCTGCGGGGAAGCCGGACATAGCCAGGAGCGGTGTCCAGTGATGGAGGTGGGGACACTGGTTCGGATCCCCGACGCTCCACTGGCTGCCCCCGATCGGGCAGGGATGTATCGCATACCGGTAAGGGTGAAGGGGGATACACATCAAGCTTTGGTGGATACAGGTTGTTCTCAAACCTCGATCCATCAACGCTTGGTGCAAGGCGGGGCATTGGATAAAAATAAATTGGTGAGGGTGAGGTGTGTGCATGGGGATATTCACAAATATCCAGTGGTTACCGTTGAGATACGATTCAGGGGAAAAAGGCATAGAATCGAGGCTGCGGTTAATTCCCACCTCACCCATCCACTAATCTTGGGAACCAATTGGCCCGGCTTTAAAAATTTACTGAGGGTAATGTGTGTGGATGGGTCCTGCAGAGTGTTGGCGCGGGGTGTGGCGTGTGATTATATGGCTGGGGAGGCGGTGCCAGGCCCGTCAACGTCGGCTCCGCGTCAAGATGGCGCAGACCAGGGTGTTTCCGCCCTCAGGGGCTTCCCTGAGGGGGACTTCCCTCTGGAGCAGTCGCGTGACGAGTCCCTTAGGCACGCCTTCGACCAAGTGAAAGTAATTGATGGTCAACAGCTCCAGCCTGGTGTTGCGCTCACATACCCGTACTTTGCTATTATCAAAGAGCGGTTGTATCGAGTGACGCAGGACACTCAAACCAAAGAGGTTACAACACAGCTGTTAGTACCGAAGAGCCGTCGGGAAACACTCTTCCAGGCGGCTCACTATAATCCAATGGCCGGCCACTTAGGTCAAGAAAAGTCTTTGAAACGTATAACGTCTTCGGGGACGTTCGCAAGTGGTGTGCGGCGTGCCGGGAATGTCAGTTGGTGAACCCACCGGCCACCCCAAAAGCACCATTGCGCCCGCTACCGTTGATCGAGATCCCCTTCGACAGAATTGGAATGGATCTCGTTGGGCCATTAGAAAAGACTGCACGCGGGCATCACTTTGTGTTAGTTCTGGTGGACTATGCAATGCGATATCCGGAAGCAGTGCCTCTACGCAACATCTCAGCACGCAGTGTTGCGGAGGCACTCTTCAGAATTATCTCCCGAGTGGGGATTCCAAAGGAAATCCTCACAGATCAAGGCACAACATTCATGTCACGTACACTTCGCGAACTATATGAATTATTAGGCATTAAGGCGATTCGTACCAGCGTCTACCACCCGCAGACCGATGGACTGGTGGAACGATTTAATAAGACCTTGAAAAACATGGTTCGTAAGTTCGTACACGAAGATGCTAAAAACTGGGATAAGTGGCTAGAACCCCTGCTGTTTGCAGTACGAGAGGTCCCACAAGCCTCTACCGGCTTTTCTCCGTTTGAACTACTGTATGGGCGCCGGCCACGGGGCGTGCTTGACGTCATACGGGAAGCTTGGGAGGAGGGACCTTCGGATAGCAAAAACCAAATTCAATACGTTCTTGACCTTCGAGCAAAACTCCACACTTTGGGACGGGTAACACAGGAGAATTTGCTCCAAGCGCAAGAACGCCAATGCCGACTGTACGACAGGGGCACTCGGCTAAGGGAATTTTCACAGGGAGATAAAGTACTTGTGTTACTGCCCACCTCGAGCTCCAAATTACTCGCCAAGTGGCAAGGACCCTTTGAGGTCACGTGACGAGTTGGAGATTATGAGGTTAAGCGAACGGATAGGAGATGGGGCACGTCAAACGTACCACCTCAACCTCCTCAAACCATGGAGGGAGGCGGTACCTGTAGCCTTGGCGACGGCGGTTCCGGAGAAGGCGGAGCTCGGACCGGAGATATCGCTCAAAGCAAATTTATTTACCCCAGTCCCTTGCGGAAACCACCTCTCGCTGTCGCAGCTGACAGATGTTGCGAGGCTGCAAGCGGAGTTCACAGACGTGTTTTCTCTCCTGCCCGGTCGCACGAACCTCATAGAACACCATATCGAGACCACCCCGGGCGTGGTTGTTCGTAGCCGGCCCTATCGCCTCCCGGAGCACAAGAAAAAGGTTGTTAGGGAGGAATTAGAGGCAATGCTCGAAATGGGGGTAATACAAGAGTCGCACAGTGATTGGGCCAGCCCGGTAGTCCTGGTACCGAAGAGCGATGGCTCCGTCCGCTTCTGTGTTGACTATCGGAAAGTGAACGCGGTGTCCAAATTTGACGCGTATCCAATGCTGCGTATTGACGAGTTACTCGATCGGTTGGGCGCGGCTCAATTTTACTCGACACTGGACTTAACGAAGGGGTATTGGCAGATCCCTTTAACTCCAATGTCCAGAGAAAAAAACGCTTTTTCAACACCATTCGGATTACACCAATTTGTAACACTTCCGTTCGGCTTGTTTGGAGCCCCGGCCACGTTTCAGCGCCTTATGGATAAGATCCTCAGACCGCACACGGCATATGCCGCCGCATATCTAGATGACATTATAATTTACAGTAATGACTAGCGGCGGCATATGCAACATCTGAGGCCTGTCCTGAGAGCGCTGAGGCGGGCGGGACTCACGGCAAACCCGAGGAAGTGTGCAATTGGACGTGTGGAAGTTCGGTATCTGGGGTAGGTGCGTCCACAGGTTGACAAAACCGCAGCGATCGCAGCCTGCCCGGCACCCAAGACCAAAAAGGGGGTAAGGCAGTTTTTGGGGCTGGCTGGCTACTACCGAAGGTTTGTGCCTAGTTATTCTGATGTCACCAGCCCGCTGACTGACCTTACTAAAAGGGGGCTCCCAATCCGGTCCAGTGGACAAAGTCGTGCCAACAGGCCTTCCTTAAGGTAAAATCTGCACTGTGTGGGGGGCCGCTTTTACATGCACCTGATTTCTCTCTCCCCTTTATTTTGCAGACTGATGCATCTGACGGGGCTGGGCGCAGTGCTCTCGCAGGTGGTCGGAGGGGAGGAACGACCGGTACTGTTTATTAGTCGCAAGCTCTCCTTCAGGGAGACGAAATATAGCACCATCGAAAAGGAGTGTCTTGCGATTAAGTGGGCGGTTCTGATGCTCCGCTACTACCTGCTGGGGTGGGCCTTCGCCCTCTGTTCCGATCACGCCCCTCTGCAGTGGCTCCACCGCATGAAGGATACTAACGTGCGAATCACCCGTTGGTATCTGGCTCTCCAGCCCTTTAAGTTCAAGGTGGTCCACAGGCCGGGGACGCAGATGGTTGTGGCTGACTTTCTCTCCAGAAATGGGGGGGGAGTGGGCAGGCCGGATGTTGCCGCAGCCTGAGTCAGCGGTGGGGGCATGTGGCATGGGGGGCGTGGTCATGTGTCGGTCTGCGGGAGAGAGAGAGAGCGGTAAGGCTTGTCACCTGGTTTGTAATTACCTCTAACACCTGTGTCTTGTTATAGTGATACGGAGAGAGACATTTAAGGGACGCCAAATGTCGAGAGAGGGAGAGAGTGAGTGCGTGAAGCACGACAGCCAGAGTGGAAACCTGTGCCCTGTCGGAAAGAGAAATATAATTGTAACGACGGTTACCGTCGTGTGTGTGACAAAGTACAACATTAAAATACTAACCTTGAACCTACCTCATTGTCTCCTGACTCCTCCATCACTCCAACCAAACCAGTTTACAATGATGATTCAATGTTAAATCAAATTTAATAATAATAACTAAGATTAGAATATTAATATATCCTTAGAAACTTTTATAATTGGAGTCAGATAAAATAAATGAGGATCTTAAAATGAATAATATAGTTATGTAATTGGAATCAAATAACTTGAACTGAACACGCACGATAAGACAGAACATGCAGGAGACCTTCATCCATGCTGTTGGAAGCCGCCATTGGACCAATAGGTGGACCCCCTTACAAAGGACAAATGCAGCTAATTCCTATGACCGCTCCAGTTTGTCTACAAACTAAAAACAAAACTGCAACCATACCATCCAGGTATCAAATCAGACTCCTGTTAATTTGTTAGGGAGAGATGCATTGTGTGAATTGGAACATCAAATTTGGTGTTCTCCAGAGGGAGTGTATTTACAGGGAATAAGAACTCAAATGATGATTTCTGAGCCAAGATCAAATGTGTACTGGATAGGACAGATAGAAAATGATATGAGACAGACAATTAATACATTACGAAAGTTTGTTGAAGCACAGATTCCTGAAGCATAGTTGCCAAAATTAGAATTTCACTGTACAATGATAAATGATTCTGAGAGAGATGCAAAAATAGAAAAGAGATGGCAGGAAGGAACTGAAGGAAAAAAATCTAAATGACCTCACAAAACATCAAAATAGGTAAACAGGGAGTAGCTTTGAGTATAACTGAGAATTAATTTGTAAAAAATTGGTTTAAATACAACAGATTCTGCTCCACATGTATCCTTATATTTAAGGGAAAAAATGGAATGCAAAAGATTTGGGGCCAAAGATGAAAAAAGCTAAACAGTGCCAATGGAAACCAACATTAAATCCATTGATTTTTCATTCTGCTGACAAAAATTACATAACAAATTTGTGTGGGACTTCATTGATGGGTACTCCTCAGGAAGTAGTCATTAATAAAAAAATACAAATGCAGATGATAACAACACACAAATTAGTAGAGACTATTAATGCTGAACTATTTAAAGAAGTGGAGCATCAGGTACCAGTCATAAGTTATGGTCTCAGCATGACACAGATGTAGGACTGGTAAATTCAGCTAATCCAATAAGAATACAACTTATCCAGATGCACATCTGCCAAGAAAATCGCAGTACCCTTTGCAGCCTAAGGCTGAAACAGGCATAAAAGACACTATAGAAGGTCTAGTAAATGCAGGAGTATTAATGGAAACAAACAGTTACTGTAATACACCAATTTTGCCTGTAATCAAAGGAAACTAATTTTAATGGTGCCTTGTTAATGACTTACGAGCAATCAAGTATATAGTAGAGGATTGGCCAACTGATGTTCCAAACCCACACACACTACTGACAGACGTCCCTCCTGATTCAAATACTTTACTGTGATTGATTTATGCTCCGCCTTTTTCAGTGATCCAGTGGCAGAGGAAAGTAGACACTTTTTTGCATTCATGTATGCTGGTAAGCAGTATGCCTATACCAGAATGCCACAAGGATTTAAACACTCACCACATATATTCAATCAAGTTCTCAAAGTTGATTTAGAAGACCTAATGATAGACAGTACTCTGCTGCAGTATGTCGATGATTTGATGATCTGCTCCACATCACTGGAACAGTGTCATAGAGATTCTATTAAACTACTAACTAAATTAGCTCAAGGAGGTCACAAGGCATCCAAAACAAAACTACAGTATTGCCAGCCACAGGTTGAATATTTAGGATGATTGATCTCATATGGCACAAAAGCTATAGCCCCAAATCACTTAGAAGGCGTAAGTAACACCATTGCCACAAACAGTAGGACAGATGATGACTTTTATAGGAATGATGGGCTTCAATTCTGATTGGATAGAGGGGTATGCAGTAAAAACTGCTCCACAGAGAGAAATCATGAAACAAGCAGAATTGCAAAATTTAAATACTCCACTAAAATGGAATTCAGTATACACTATACTGTTTCACCAGTATGTGGCAAATAGAACTGATGGCTATGCATCAGCTGTATTGATGCAAGAGACTTGCAGTGGTAAGACAAAAACAACCCATATCATACCATAGCTGTTGGACAATGCAGTGCAAGGTTACCCATCTTGTTACCAACAAGGCTTTGCAGCAGTATATTACGCATATGAGAAAGCATCTACATTAACCATGGGATACCCAGTTACTAGACTTACTAGTTACTAGAACAAGGAAAGTTTGTTATGACTCAAACCTGAATTCTCAAATCAAATCAGATCAAATCACTTTATTGTCACACTACCATGTACACAAGTGCAACAGTAGGTGAAAGTCTTGTGTGCAGTTCTGAGCAACATAGCAGTCATGACAGTGACGAGACATATACCAATTACAGTAAACAACATACTTACACAACACAATTTACATACCAAATGTACACATAATTACACAACACAACATAATATACAATGTACAGTAAACAATACACACAATATAGAATATACATACAATAAGAATACAAAATAAAAAGTATATAAAAAATATACAGTATATACAGTAGTTGTATTGAGAAGAGAATATAATTATGACTATCCAGTGTAAGATAATAAGATTAATAAAGTGCAGTGATGATGTACAGTATATTGATCCTGATAGATCAAGTGTTCAACATCTGACTGCTTGGGGAAAGAAGCTGTCATGTAGTCGGCTGGTGCGGGTCCTGATGCTGCGATACCGCCTGCCTGATGGTAGCAGTGAGAACAGACCATGACTCGGGTGGCTGGAGTCTCTGATGATCCTCCGAGCTTTTTTCACACACCGCCTGGTATATATGTCCTGGAGGGAGGGAAGCTCACCTCCGATGATGTGTCTGGCAGTTCGCACCACCCTTTGCAGGGCTTTGCGGCCAGTCAGGATGCTCTCTACAGTGCTAGTGTAGAACCGTGTGAGGATGTGCTGGTTCATTCCAAACTTCCTCAGCCGTCTCAGGAAGAAGAGGCGCTGGTGAGCCTTCTTCACAATGGCCTCAGTGTGGACGGACCATGTGAGTTCCTCAGTAATGTGGACACCGAGGAACTTGAAACTGCTGACTCTTTCTACCGGTGCTCCATTAATGGTGATGGGGCTGTGTTCTCTGTCTTTCCTCCTGAAGTCCACTACAAGCTCCTTGGTTTTACTGACGTTGAGGGAGAGGCTGTGCTCCTGACACCAGCGTGTCAGAGTGTGCACCTCCTCTCTGTAGGCTCTTTCATCATTGTCAGTGATCAGACCTACCGCCGCCGTATCGTCAGCAAACTTAATGATGGCATTGGAGCTATGTGTTGCCACACAGTCATGTGTGTACAGGGAATACAGGAGAAATGCCATCTGGACCCGCAGCTTTACGGATGTTCACCCGTCGGAAGTATCGGGTTACATCCGCAACAGATACGGAGAGTGAACCAACCTCTGTAGCGTTGGCCGCGAGTGCTCTCTCCGCGATGGCGGTGTTATTTCCCTCGAAACAAGCATAACATTTATTTAGCTCGTCTGGGAGAGAGGCAGCGGTGTTCACGGTGGAGTTTTTATTCCCTTTGTAGTCCATGATTATGTTAATTCCCTGCCACATACTTCTAGAGTCAGTGGTGTTGAACTGTCCTTCAATTTTGTGCCTGTACTGGTGATTGATAGTTTTGCAGAGGGCATAACTGGCTTGTTTATGCTCCTCCGTGTTCCCGGAATTAAAAGCGGATGTCCACACATCAAGTGCAGCGCGAACATCGCTGTTAACCCATGGTTTCTGGTTGGGGTAGATCCGTATTGTTTTGGTCGGAACAACGTCCTCTACGCACTTCCTGATGAAACACGTTACGCTGTCAGCGTAAACCTCGATGTTGTCATCAGAGGTGGACCGGAACATCTCCCAGTCTGTGTGATCAAAACAGTCTTGTAGCGCAGAGTCTGATTGGTCCGACCAGCACTGGATCGTTCTGAGGGTGGGTGCTTCCTGTTTCAGTTTCTGCCTGTAAGAGGGCAGAAGCAGAACGGAAGAGTGGTCTGATTTGCCAAATGGTGGGCGGGGGATGGATTTGTAGCCATCCTGGAAAGGAGAATAGCAATGGTCCAAAACCCAGTCCCCTCGTGTGTTGAAGCTGATGTGTTGGTGGTATTTTAGTGCGATTGTTTTCAGATTGGCTTTGTTAAAGTCCCTGGTCACACCCTCAGGGTGCGCGGTTTCCTGCTCACTTATACTACCATACAGTTCCTTGAGTGCCCGGTCTATGCCGGCTTGTGGGGGGGATGTACACAGCAGTGATAATGACCGCTGTGAATTCACTTGGTAGCTAGAATGGTCGACACAGAAGCATGAGAAATTCCAAATCCGGAGAACAGAAAGACTTGTAAAAATTTAAGTTCCTCTGATCACACCAGGATTTGTTGATCATAAAACACACACCACCACCTCTGCTTTTACCGGAGAGGTCTTTCGCTCTGTCCGCTTGGTGCACGGAGAACACCGTGGGTTCGATGGCTGAGTTTGGAATCTCTGCAGACATCCAAGATTCTGTAAGGCAGATAATGCAGCAGTCTCTTGAAAGAGATCTGCGCTCTCAGCTCGCAGAGCTTGTTGTCCAGAGACTGAACATTTGCCAGTAGTATACTGGGTAGCGGGGGTCGATTTGCGTGACGTCTTACTCTGATGAGAACGCCGGCTCTTTTCCCCTTTTCCTTCTGCGTTTCCGCGGTGAGCAGCACAGACAAAGTGGTCCGCTGGTGTGTTTGTAAACAGCGGGTCGGCATCGATGAATTTAAAATCTAATTAAGTCTCCAAGAGGGATAAAGGCCGACTGCGTATGGTGGTGTGACAGAGAGAGAATGTTTATGGGCAGCTGACCGTTGTGTGTTTATGTTTGTGTCTTTTTGGTTCAGTTTACCATTAAACTATTATTTATATTGTCAAGCCAGTTCTCGCCTCCTCCTTTCCATTGAACTACTTTACACTTGTCCCGGGTTTCGGAACCAGAGGGCGCAATAAATACATAAACCATTCAGCACTGTTATATAATGGTAAAGAACATTCCTATCATGCCTGAGTAAAAATAGCATTTCATTTTCAACAAATGTGCACAAAATAAATAAAAACAATTAGTCTGTTCATATTCTCAAATGTTAAAAGACCTTTCACTTGGTGTTACACTTGCACCGATTCCTACTCCAGACTCAAGCTTCATAATAACAGTGAAATACCACATTGTGTTTTATTCAGGACATTTGTATGTAGAGTCGCAATATTCACAGACAGCAGAGGTATCCGGCTGAACTCAGTGGTGAAGCGGCTCAGACTATGATCAGGGGCTGTTCAATCAGACAGAACAAAACAGACTGGAAATGAATGCGAGAATCTCGAGACACACATTTACAAGTTGAACATCTTTCCTGACAAAGCATTTAAACAACTCATAATCTGAGAAACACGTATAAGAGAGCAAGACACAATGGCCAAAGACCTCCACCAACTGTAAGGGGCTTTTACAACCATCCATTTGTTTTTCTATGTAAACGCGTGCTAGATTTGTCTTTGTTTTGCTTTGTTTTTGTTTATTCAGCGTCTCTTGCAGGAGTGAGTGTTTTTTAGATGATGTGTCTAATTAAAATAACTTTAAAAGCATATTGAGACACCTGCTTTCTGATAAACTGTATTTGTTGTGCTGAACCTTTTTTAACACAAGAATGTGATTGATCTGAAGTCATCGTATTACAGTGAGCATACAATTATTTTTTATTGAAATTAGATGTGTTTCTGATTTGTTTCGCTCGGCTGCATGACGAGATCATTTTTTTATTAATTTCTCACATCACTAGCTTTAAATATGCAACTTAGCTGGCTAACGAATGCATAAACCTGACCAGCTGGATATAAACTAAAGCTAATAGATGGTAACAAATGTGATATTTAAACATTTGGGTTGGACTTGTGTGTATTTTTGAGGATAGCTTTAATATTAGCATCCTCTCCGCCTTATCGGCAAACATACTGCTGATCTCTACTAATGCAACTAATTCATTACTTTATACTGATATGACAATGTGTACTGTAATGTCATTTATACATACTATTGGTGTGGATTTCTGCATATAACCAATAGTTCCTGAAAATGATCGGTGCCAATTAATCAGCAAAACCGATGTATTGGTCAACCTCTAATACTGTGTGTATTTATAAGGTTCATATAAATTTTCAGTCTGAGATTAATCGTCCCTCCTGAGTCTTCACTATGTAGGGGGATTAATCATTATTCTTTACACGGTGCCCGGCAAACAGTCCCGTCTGTCTTTCACGCATCAGTGGATGAGTTCTGAGGGAGGGTTGGTCCCGCTCAATTTTTTGTGAGAGTGCTAAATCCAATAGAATTTTTGAGACAGGGCAAC
The DNA here is from genome assembly GCF_025860055.1 of Xyrauchen texanus. Taxonomy (NCBI): domain Eukaryota; kingdom Metazoa; phylum Chordata; class Actinopteri; order Cypriniformes; family Catostomidae; genus Xyrauchen; species Xyrauchen texanus. Next base: position 62,847,299 of record NC_068276.1, on the reverse strand, counting down.
ACACAGCTGGGTGTGGGTGGAAATGCTTGATCCAACTGTGGGCGTATTTACAAAGATATATGTCACAATGGAACAAACCTTAATTTTCTAGTTTTTTGGCAAATTTGTCAGTGCACCTAAAGCCTGGGATATACTTAGTTTTCTGTGTGTCGTTATGCCTCGTGCACAGACAAGCACTCTAGACATTGTGACTAAACTCTACTGACCGTGAGCATATACGGACATGCTCAATACATGCACACTATTGGCGCTTTTCCATTACCAGTACCAGCTCGCCTCGGCTTGCCTCGCCGGCTTGCCTCAACTCGGCTCGCTTTTTTCCATTGCAGACAGTACCGCCACAAATAGTACCCGGTCGTCATAGCGACGCCGCAGGAAACTGCCGTGACGTAATCTTATGCGCGACACACATATCCGCTACCCACACACACAGGACAATGGAGGAAATCGAGTGTATGCTGTTTTTGATCCTCGGGATGTGGCTGTTTCTCACAGCAAGAAGACAAACGTTGTTTCATGAGAGGCTGAGGGCAGCAAAACGAAACACTGCTGAAAAAAACAGGACAGTTTGGGAATTACTACAGAGTTCAGACTACGAGACGAATCCGGTTGTTCAAAGCCGACGCAAGAGGGTAAGTTATGCTAACATAGCTAACGTTTCATATGTGTAAATACTATACTATATGCAAAGTATTTAATCAACTTTATAGCTACCAGTATTACGTACTAAAATGTGCATGGTTTATGTGTTTCAGATCCGTTTAGCTTTGCAAAGTCGCCGCGGCAGACCATCTGTTTGGGCTTTCAACCGAGCTACCGAGTGGTGGGATGTTATTGTTCCTGGTTTCACAAACGCGCAGTGCGTTCAGAACTTCAGAATGTCGGAAGAAACATTCATATATTTGTACAACAAACTGCGCCCAGTGATGGAGAGACAAGACACAAGCTTCCGCAAGTGTGTTCCTCTAAAGAAGAGAGTGGCCATCGCACTATGGAAGCTTGCGACCAGTTCAGAGTACAGAACTATCGGCCATCTTTTCGGAGTAAGCATAACAACTGTTTGCCGGTGTGTTCAAGAGTTCACTGCTGCTGCAGAAACGTTGTTGGTTCCCGAACAAATCCGTTACCCAGACCAGGAGAAGTTTGAAGAAATGGCTGACTACATTGAGAACAGATGGGGCTCCCGCAGTGTGTTGGTGCTATTGATGTATCACACATACCCATTTTGGCACCACAGGAGTACCACTGTGACTATTTCAACCGTAAAGGCTGGCACTCCATCGTCCTTCAAGGTGTTGTAGATGGAAAAGGACTGTTCTGGAACGTGTTTGCAGGACTGCCTGGCAGCTTGCATGATGCTCGTGTTTTAAGACTGTCCACATTGTGGGAGTTGGCCAGCCGTGGCAACCACTTTCCAACTTACACCAGGAATATTGGTGGGGTGAATGTTGGCTGCTACATCCTGGGAGATTCTGCCTATCCCCTGCAGAACTGGCTCCTAAAGCCATTCACTGACACTGGACGGCTGACAGTAGAACAGCAGATCTACAACAAGAAAATATGTCGAGCACGGGTAGTGGTTGAAAACGCTTTGGTAGACTGAAGGGAAGGTGGCGTTGCCTCATGAAAAGAAATGACTGTGATGTTACAATTGTGAAATCTATGATTCTTACTTGCTGTGCTTTGTATAACCTTTGTGAGAGTCACGGAGAGGACTATGACAATGACTGGGATGCACCTGCAGCAGCAGAGCCTGTGGTGGCAGTGGCACAGGGTGTTGAGGAGGAGGGCAGAGATGTACGAGAGGGTCTGATGCGTTATTTTAATTGCTAAATAAATACATTATCATTAAATATGTTGTCTCTGCTGTTTTTCATTAAAGGTTATCACAGTATACAATCTGAAAATACTTGTTCAAACCCTTGTAAAAAAGCAAACCATCCAAAAAAGACACTGTTTGTAATAAGTTTCAAAAAGGTTTTATTTAAACACGCATACAAATAGAAAAAAATATAATATTAATATAAATTCACACATCCAACTATATACATATGTTACATGTAGTGCAAACATTAAATTAAAATAAACAAAGGGGTTTCAGTCCAGGGGTGGTGGAACAGCATCCCGCCGGTTCAGTGCCTGGACAAGCTGGCTCAGGGTTCCCAGAAAGGCCTGGTTGAAGGACGACATTGCAGCAATCTCCTCTCTCCTTAAAGCCGCTCGAGTTCTCGGGCATGTGCTGCATCATCGAGTGCCATCTGTAAATGGCGCTCCCGCTGTGCCCGGTTCAACTCCAGCTGCTCGACATCCGATGTCTGCATCTCCCTCAGGACAGTCAGATGCTCCTGTTCCCTCTTTCGTTTCCTCCGTCCTGGCCAAAAAATAATTACAATGAATGAGTTATAAAGAAAAACGGACAAGTCACGTTTCATTCAAAGGTTGTGTGTGTTTTAAATTGTTCACATGTATTATCATTACAGCTGCTACACAAAAAAGACAAGCCCACAACTTACTATTACTTATATAGTATATGTAACGACTTAACATCTGAGCCCAACTATTTTAGTAAATGTCAACATTAAAATACTATGTGTACAGTATAGGTGTACACTGTGTACGTCTGGAAAGTTATAAAAATACTGAACAGGTATATTAATGAATCCTGTATTCCCATAACTGGGAATGCTTCCTGTTGTTATGCAAGTAAATTTACGTTATTAATGAGTTATTGATACGATTAATGATATATTAATAAGTGTGTATAGATTCACAGACAACAGGCTAGAAGGGTTTACTTTTTCTCAATTATACTAACCGGTTGCCGGTGTCGACGCTGCTGCGGGTCTCGGTGTCGACGCTGCTGATCTTGTTGGTGTCGATGGTGCCGCTGGTTCTGGTGCCAACGTGGCATCAGTGGGTGTCACTGAACCATTCTCGCTCGTCGAAAATGAATCTTAGATAGAAAGATCATACAAAAGTCAACACAATACGAAAATAGCAATGGCAGATAGTTAGCAGCTAGCTAGAGGTAGCAGCAATTGTTATCTGCGACACAAGTTTACAGTCTTCGTTGTTATAAGTGAGCTTCAGCTTTTCAAAAGCCAGCCTACAGAAAACATAACTCTCGAGCTGAGTGCGCCTACAGAATTAATGTAATGTAAACTTAAAACACTTACCATCCTCCATCAGCGACTCCAACAAACTGGTGGCCAAGTCAAGCCCACCCTCCCTCCCGTTGCTCGCCGGTCTATGGCCGTAGATACCGTCCATCTGTTCGTACCACTTCCAGCTTTTTCGGTTTGAACCACTGCGGCCGTTGTGATCCTTTACAGCTCTGTAGTCACTTTTCAGTTTTTTTAACTTTTCCCTACATTGCTGGAAAGTCCTGTTGTAGCCATGTGTGGACAGCAGTTCGGAGATTTCTTGATAAACTTTTTCGTTCCTCGTTGCCCCATCAAGCTCTCGCTGGATCCTTTCTTCGGCAACCAAACAAAGAAAAGTCTGCACCTCCTCGTTTGACCACGGCGTATTCTTCCGAGTTGCCATAATAATAGTTTTGTAGGCTATATCTGTGTTTACTTTTTAAACTATTTAAAAATGGCGGGGTTATTCTGGCTACTCCGTCTGGCGCGCGCAATGATTACGCAGTGAATAGTGACGATTCTCTCTGACCAATCAGCAGTCGGCATTATTTTTACATCACATTTTAGTATCGCCTCAGCCTGCTCAGAACCTCGCCGGAGGTGGTACGAAAAAAGTACCCGAAAGCAGGTACAGGTACAACTTTTACACAGTGGAAAACCAAACAAAGTCGAGTCGAGTCGAGCCGAGGCGAACTGGTACTGTGTAGTGGAAAAGCGCCAAGACTGCTTTGTTATACTCCACCTGATCAGCAGAGGACAGCACGGAGTTGTGTATTTATACTTTCAGACTCGGGTTACACAAATGCTGGTATATCCTGACCTCCTCAGACAAGCACTCGACAACATGCTCTTCCATTGTTGTTTCCACCATCATCTTCTGTTGTTTTATGTTTGAAGTTTCCATCTTCCTCCGAGCGTGAGTAGAGACATCTAGTGGACCCACCAAAGTAAATTTCCAAGCATATGCGCAGATGATGCGTACAAAGGCACACATTTCTCTGCACACATGAATCCAATAGGTGGCCAAACTCACAGTCGTGCCATCGCTTGGAAACTAAATAAAAGTCAACAGAAGATAAAGTTGGAAACAAAAATGGACTTCAAAATTTAAGACCAGTTTTAAAAAAAAATTTAGACCAGTGCAGACAGACGGCACACTGGAGGTTAAGTCATGCACTAAATAGGGAGCAAGGGAGCATCCTATAGCTCTCTATAACTGTTCTGAGACCAGTGCAGACAGACAGCACACTGGAGGTTAAGTCATGCACTAAATAGGGAGCAAGGGATCATCCTATAGCTCTCTATATCTGTTCTGAGACCAGTGCAGACAGACAGCACACTGGAGGTTAAGTCATGCACTAAATAGGGAGCAAGGGAGCATCCTATAGCTCTCTATAACTGTTCTGAGACCAGTGCAGACAGACAGCACACTGGAGGGTAAGTCATGCACTAAATAGGGAGCAAGGGAGCATCCTATAGCTCTCCTATAACTGTTCTGAGACCAGTGCAGACAGACAGCACACTGGAGGTTAAGTCATGCACTAAATAGGGAGCAAGGGAGCATCCTATAGCTCTCTATAACTGTTCTGAGACCAGTGCAGACAGACAGCACACTGGAGGTTAAGTCATGCACTAAATAGGGAGCAAGGGAGCATCCTATAGCTCTCTATAACTGTTCTGAGACCAGTGCAGACAGACAGCACACTGGAGGTTAAGTCATTCACTAAATAGGGAGCAAGGGAGCATCCTATAACTCTCCTATAACTGTTCTGAGACCAGTGCAGACAGACAGCACACTGGAGGTTAAGTCATTCACTAAATAGGGAGCAAGGGAGCATCCTATAGCTCTCTATAACTGTTCTGAGACCAGTGCAGACAGACAGCACACTGGAGGTTAAGTCATTCACTAAATAGGGAGCAAGGGTGCATCCTATAGCTCTCCTATAACTATTCTGAGACCAGTGCAGACAGACAGCACACAAGAGGTTAAGTCATACACTAAATAGGGAGCAAGGGAGTATCCTATAGCTCTCCTATAACTGTTCTGAGACCAGTGCAGACAGACGGCACACTGGAGGTTAAGTCGTGCACTAAATAGGGAGCAAGGGTGCATCCTATAGCTCTCCTATAACTGTTCTGAGACCAGTGCAGACAGACAGCACACTGGAGGTTAAGTCGTGCACTAAATAGGGAGCAAGGGTGCATCCTATAGCTCTCCTATAACTGTTCTGAGACCAGTGCAGACAGACGGCACACTGGAGGTTAAGTCATTCACTAAATAGGGAGCAAGGGAGCATCCTATAACTCTCCTATAACTGTTCTGAGACCAGTGCAGACAGACAGCACACTGGAGGTTAAGTCATTCACTAAATAGGGAGCAAGGGAGCATCCTATAGCT